>NC_045976.1:14818168-15096095 GCF_010909765.2 Amblyraja radiata | reverse complement strand
GAGAGAGAGAGAGAGCCATTTTACCCAAACCCCCCCCAAACAACCATTTGCAGGCAGTGCTTTTTTCCTCAAACTAACCATATTTTCATTTTCAAACCACATTATGGGTACTCACAGCTGTGGAGACATTTGTTCAGTGTTATGCAGAGCTCTGATTGAGGCACACCACTTGCAGAGACTGATTGAGGCACACCACTTCCTGGTTTTATAGTCCCTCCCCCTCCCTCCAGCAGGGGCAGCAGAGAGAATGGGGAATTTTGTAAAAACATTAATATCTCTGTCATATTTCATCGACGGGAAAAATCCTCGGCACACATGCGGCGGAGGGGGGCTCTGAGCGAGGTGGCCAAAAATGACGGCCGTAGGTGGCGCCGTTCTCTCGGAAATCGCAGCACAGATCGCCAAAACCGGTCAAGAACAGAGTTTTAGTAATATAGATATATATATATATATATAGTATAATAATATATGGTTTAAATGGACTGCAACATGGAAATAGGCTCCCCATGGTGTAATATGGGCATTGGACACTAGATTGAGCTTACTTTTTCGATCTCATTTTCAAATTAATTTAATTAATTAACAGGCAACTTTTGGCACTCACGTGTTATGACTTCCTTCTCAATTATATTTTATCTAAATCTGTGCAAAATCTCATGTAGTTCCGAGACATCGGTCACAAAAGTTGATTCCTAGACACATTTTTGATGCTCAGCCCACATATATTCAATTTTTTCAATTTTATATATTCAATTTTTTTATACTTTACATGCAAATCCCATTAGGACCAGTTATAGGACAAATTGGATAATATATCTTCAGTTATTTATTTGGATAACTTTTTTGTGATATGTATTAATGGCTTAGGCTAGGTTATAGTGGTTTGCAAAAAACAAAACAAAAATGAGTTAACAGTCAGCAGGAAAGCATGAAGACATTGATGGCTTGATCAGTAGAGCAGTAAAGTAATACATAAAATCTAATCCAGAGAACTGTGAGGTAAATGTGGGGAAGTGCAACAAGGCAAGAGAATTTAATGTAAATGGTAAAATACGGTACAGTGGTGTGCAGGAATAAATGCATGTTGGAACATACTTTCACGGGTCCTTAAATATATATAGTTATATCAATAAGTTGGTTAACAATACAAGTGATGATTTATTAGTTGTGGCATGGAGAAGAAGAGCTGAGAGTTTATAAGTTGGATGACAGTTTGAGTATTGCATACAGTTCTAGACACCACATTATATGAATGTGATTCCTTCTCTTCTCTTGAACTCTCCCACTTCGCTGCAACTTAAAATAATCTTATTTTCTAGTTTCCCTGGTTCTTGTGAGGTAATGAAAACACCAACTCTTTATCTCTTGTCCCAGTGGCTGCCTGACCTGAGTATTTCACACATTTTCTGTGTTTTTATTTTCAGGTTTCCAGCATCTGCAGTCTTTTATCTTCAAGGCTAAGGAGTGATTTTAATGCAAATATACAAAGGCCCCAGACATAAATAGGAAGAACATATTTCCCTCATGAGGAGTTGAAAATCTGAAAACATTTTCTTAAAGTAATTGATAGGTTTGAACGGAAGAAGGGTGGAAGGATGTAGATGAGGAACTCTGGATCACACTGCCTCAATAGGAACCCGAGACAGAACCCTTAAGACAGTTAAAAAGTACTTGGGTGCATGCGTGAAATACAATGTTATTACTTCAACCTTGGGCAACTCTTTTACAATGAGCACAAACTTAACGGTCTACATGGTTTTGTTTTGTGCTGTAAATTTTCTAAAACATGTATTGAGTGAAATTTGAACTTGTAAAGTATTTCCTCTTACAGCTGTCTTCATACATCTGAGAAAAATTGTTTGATTATTGTACATGATATGGTTTTGTATATTAATTATTTTTCAAAGTCCTTAAACAAAGTCTCTACCTGACAAAGCCAACATTTATTGTGCAGCTTATTTAACCTTGAATTGAATAGCTTGCTAGGCAACTTCAGGAAGTAATTTCTAAATGAAGATGACAGACTTCTATAGTGGATATTAGTGAGTGAGATGGGTTTAGAACAAGTATTTTCATGGTCAATGTTACTGATCCCAGATTATTTAAATAAATACATTTAACTTTTGAAATCAATTACATTTAACTTCAGCATGAGCCATGGAAAGATTTAAATGCACAAATCCAACTATTTGGATCAACTGGTTGAGGGGGATAGAGAGTGGGGGGGGGGGGGGGGGGGGATTTGTGATGGGGGGGGGGGGGGGTATGTGTGAGGTTACCTATAATTGGAAAATTCAATGTCGTATCATTGGGTTGTAAGCTACCCAAGCAAAATATTCCTCCAGTTTGCATATGGCCTTACTCTGACAATGGAGGAGGCCCATGACAAAAAAGGCCAGCGTGGGAATGGGAGTTAAAATTGTTTTCAAGGCAGACTAGGTATAGGTATTCAGCAAAACGGTCGCTGAGTCTACGCTTAGTCACTCCGATGTACAGGAGTCCACATCAGGAATACCGGATACAGTCGATGAGCTTAGAGAAGGTACACGTGAACCTCTGTCTCACCTGGAAGGACTGCTGGGGTCCCTGGATGGATGTGAAGGAAGAGGTGTTACATCTCTTGTTGTTTCAGGGGAAAGTACCGGGGAGGAGGTGGTCTGGGCGCGAAGGGATGAATGGACGAAAGAGTTGCAGAGGGAGTGTTCTCCGCAGAAGGTGGATAGGGGTGGGGATGGGAAAATGTGACTAGTGGTGAGATACGTTGGAGTATGATGTGTTGGATCCAAAGGCTGCTAGGGTGAAACGTGAGAACCAGGGAACTCTATCCTAGTTCCATCCTGGTAGAGGGGGAGCATGAGCAGAACTACGGGACCTGGAGGAGATGCTGATGAGGGATCCATCTATCACAGAAGGGGGAAAGTTACAGTTACTAAAGAATGGGGACAACTTGGATGTCCCAGGATGAAAGTCTCATATTAGGAGGCAGAGATGGAAGAATTGAGAGTAGGTGGGGGCAGAGGGGTACAATAGTAATGCGGCTTTTACACGGGGCGACTTGACGCAAGAGTTAACCAGAGTTCAACATCGTGGGAACCTCGTGCGATAACAGTGCGGCATTCGTGGACCACCGTGGACCACCGTAGCGCTAACGGCAGGTCATCGTGTAACTTGGTCACTCGGGAGAAAATTCAAGAAAATTGGAATTTCTCCAAGAGTGACTTGTACACTTGTGGTTGAGTATTGCAACATTATATGAACGTAGTGGCCAGTGCGATATCCGTGCGATATCCGTAATAACTCTTGCGGGTACCGTGGGAACTCCTGCGAACGGTGAACCCGGAAGCTGGACAGAGGGGACAGAAGGTGATTAAAAAGGTGGTCTCAAAGGACACATGGGAACATGTGTCCTTCGAGGACGTCCCACCTAATTGTCATTGTTGGATAATCTTTTTAACAGGAACACTTGCAGAGATGGCTCCCAGAAAATCTCAAAGGAAGGGGGAAAAGCGGGTCAGAGATGTTTTTGCCATGCAGGAGAATGAGGAGGAGACGCAGCAAGAGAGACAGGTGGAGAGGCAACAGGAGATGCCACAGATAACACTGCCTGTGGGCTCCTTGGAGCAGGGAGAGGGTGAGCAAGGTGCAATTCAGATTGCCTCCCCAGTAGCCGTTGTAGGAATAGCCTCTACAGACGCTTATGTAAAGGGAAGATGGCAGAAGGTAAAGCCATATAACTTCACCAGGGAACAAGAGGGGGAACTTGTAGAATGGTTCCAATTTAACGAGATTCTGTACGATAAATCCAGAGAGGATTATAGAAACAGGGAGAGGAAAAGGAACCTGCTGGAGACGAAGGCTGCCGAGTTTCCCGAGTGCTCATGTGAGTTTATATAACGATATATAAGTTCATCAAGAGGAGAACCATTTAATGTTATCCAAGATTTTAAAACATACATTGCTATTGATGTAAAAGTTCTGTGTTTGCAGTAAACTTAAACTTCTCTTATAAGTCTGTCTGTCTGCCCTGCAGCTGCAAAGTAAAAAAGTCGCAGACAGCTTTTACACCCTCTGTGTTTGAAGTTTAAAGAGCCATAAAAAGAATTATGCATGAGGGCAGGCAATTCTCACTTGTAATGCTTGCCTTTAAAAAGGCCATCTGTATTTACCAACTTGTGCTCAGGTATCCAAGAAGCACAAGAAATAGCACATTAAATGCGGAGGGCAGGCTCTATTTACTGTTCAGAACTTTTAATATAACGGAATTCATCCAATGCTTGAAGTTCTATTTAATTCCACCACTCTACTGTAATGCAGATGACCAACTCATGCAATGGTTCACTAATCAGAGGACCGTCTATGGAAAGGTCACCGCACTTGGGACCAAAACAGGGTCAGCTGTCAGTCTTCTTCAGCAGAGGTCCCAAATTATTCTTTAACTCATTAAAGAGCTCGGGTGAAATTCTGACAAAGTTTTTGAATGCACTTGTATCCTCTTCGCACAGCACATTAAGCAGTTGCTCATATTGTCCAAATTGAGCTCTCCGTTGAAAGATGGGCTTCACCCAGTGAGACTTCCTCTTAATTCTCTTTTTAATTAATTTCTCCCTTCTGCCTTCAAGCAAACGTTTTCGATGCACATAGTGGGCAGCTGCATGCAGCGCGACAATGAAAAAAACCAACATCCTGTACTCGAAATTATTTCGTAAAGGCATGTCTCCAAATGAGCCGATTCAACCAAGGGAGGATATATATAGTGTGTGAAAAAAAAAGTTACATCATTTGTGTCACGTGTAGTTCACGATGTTCATTCAAGATTTAACGCGACTGCTCGGGAAACGGCCAAGTAACTCGCACGAATAACATAAATGCCGAGTACCGTGGGAACTCTTTATCTACTGCCGTTATATCGTGCGAGACTCGTGCTGGACCACGACCTCTTCACTCTGGTGACATCTTGCGTCAACTCGCCCCGTGAAAAGGGGGTTTAAGGCCTCTGTTGAGGACAGAACATTCCGTATTGGATAATTCTGCATTGTATAAACACAATAGCTAGGGTCAGAGGTGTGGAAGGAGGCTCGGGGAGGCACTGTGGAGGGATGATGGGGGTTTAGAGGGGAGAGGATTGAGAGAGGGTGTGTGGTAGAGGTTAGAAAAAGCATGATGGTTTGAAGAGAGGGAAGGGCAGCAGGACCCAGTGGTGCCAATTCTGAGGTTCCCTGTGGGAGGGGGGGAGTAGGAAGACCCGGGAGAGTTTAACAAGTGGTGTTGGAGCAAGCAAATAAATATTATTTGAACAGTTTGGTATCTACCCTCGACCCAATTGCAAATAATAATATTTCAATGCAAAATTCAAAAATAGTTGCTTACCCTTTCTGGAGCATGGAACAGTTATTTTGAGAACACTCTCTGGTTTATTGTTCAAGGCTGCTGAGTCTACAAGACAATAGGCTTCGGGTGACCAGATCAGATAGATTCCATGTCGCCAATATGTCCTATTGGAACGGAGAGGCTTCTCTTCATCTGCAACAAAATAATTTTCTTTTTCTTGATAATGCACACTGCACTCTACCCATGTGAACAATGTTGTGGAACATAAGTTTCTTCTGTTCCCATTGCAAACCATCCTAGTTTGTCCATTTTATATGTTACATTCAGTCACATCTAACGTCGGCCCATAATTTCTTAGTTAACAAATGGCCTTTGGATTATCAAATTATTTTACACAGATAGTTTAAAACATTTCAGAATATGTGGCTTTGCACTACTCCTACCTTTGATAATTGCAGTAACAGGTTATTGAGATTATTAACAAAAGGCAAAGTAATCATTATACTGGATTAATACAAACATTAAAATGCTAACAATTATAAGAAATAAGGTCTTGGGGAAATATTAGCATCAACATCTTTCTCAAATCAGATGCAATTATAATTCTGAAATGTTCACTGTCTTTTTTTTCAATTCTCTGATGTAATTTAAGATTATTCAATTCTCTGATGTAATTTAAGATTATTCAATTCTCTGATGTAATTTAAGATTATTCAATTCCAATGATTGTAGATTGACTATCCTGTATCCTCCACAATACACAAGCAGTGAAAGTAATAGGCTAAATTCACTGTCAATGGCTCGATTGTAATCACGTTTTGTCTTTCTGCTGCCTGGTTAGCATGCAACAAAAGCTTTTCACTGTACCTGAGAACACATGACAATATACTACACAGAACTGAGTTATAGAGTAAATTTACAATACAGGCAATGCTTACAGTGAAACCAAACCACAGGACATTATTACCTCCAAATTTAAATCCTGAAATGGTCATCCATAAATGTTACTAACTTTTATTTGAATACCCTGATATTTTTTTCCATAAACCACCATATAGCCACAATGATTGCAACATTTAATGCAGGTGGTCAATTAACGGCAATTTATCAGTTCTGTTCACATCCCAAGAACAGTTTTTTAGAATTTAAATAAACACAATTCCCTCTCAACAGTTTTTTAGTGCTAAGCCCCTCCATCTTGTAACTATATTAACTGAGTATGCAATCAAATAGTAAAAAACATTTACCTTGTCTACGAAACATGCAACCCGAAAATTCAAGCAGTCTGTGGATAAGTCTAGACCAGAATCCTATTGGAATGTAAGGCATTTCATAAAGCCTTACTATCAATTCACAGTTTTCACAATGTGGAAGTTCAATTGCAGGTCTCCGATCAGACAAGCTACAATACAAATTACAAGTGATAAGGAACCTACAATTCATTCAGATATTGAAAGACAGTTTTTTTTAAATAAAGCACCCAGCAAATTAAACAGTGTTTGACTTCCTTACACACGAAATTCGGCACGTCTCCAATGATTCTTACAAACTTCTACAGATGCATCATAGAAAGTATACCATCAGGTTGCATCACAGCTTGATTTGGGAACTGCTCTGCCCAAGACTGCAATACATTTCAGAAAATTATACATGTACCCAAGTCCATCACAGACCAGAATCCCCACCATTTACTTAATTTATACTTCATGCTGCCTTGGAAAAACAGCCAACATAATCAAATACTTTTCCTAACCCAGTCATTCCTTCTTCTCCCTGCCCCATTGGGCAAGAGGAACAGAAGCATGACAGCACGCACCACCAGATTCAAGAACAGCTTTTGTCCTTCTGCATGATCCTTCCATAAGCTAGGGTACTGTTCGATCCATCAGTACCCCATTGTGGACATTGGACTTTGGGTAGTTATGTGGGGGGGAGTTGTGGAGGGAGAGGGGTGTGTGGGCGGGGGGAGTGAGCTCTGAGGAAAGATGGGGAAGAGTCATGGGGCAAAGGGGAGCATCACGTGGGAGGGGGGGAGGATCGAGCGAGGGGGACCAGAAGGGTAGTGGCTGGAATTGGCGGTGTGATTGGGACTCACAGCGGGTGCTGGGTGCTGGTCGTTCTCCTCCGCTGGGATCAGAGTTTCCGCTTTCCATTTGGCAACATCGACGACATCTCCGACTCCAGGCTGGGCTGGGTCTCCAACTCCAGGCTGGGCTGGGTCTCCGACTCTGGGCTGGGCTGGGTCGGATCTCCGACGCTGGGCTGCTGCTTGGGGCCGGGCTGCTGCTTGGGGCCGGGCTGCTGCTTGGGACCGGGCGGCTGCTTGGGGCGGGGCTGCTTGGGGTCCTTCTGAAAGTCCGGTTGGAAACCTCCGCCGGCCACCCTCAGCTCTTGTAAAGAAGCGATGGAGCAAGAAGGGACGGACTGTCCCGGGGAGTGACAAGAGGAAGAGACTAATCCTCGCGGCGCTGACTGGCAGAAGGGATCGATCTGCGCACCAGGGTTTTTTAGGATTTTTAAACCTCGCTGAGTTTTACGACATTCAACCGATCGGAACGAAACTTGGTGCACTCACAGCAGAGAACAGTGAGTGAACTGGCGAAAAACCGTAGCGCTGTCACGGACCGTTTTTGCACAAATACAAAGACCGCCAAACAAGAAGATAACAAGATCAGAGTTTTAGTTATGTACTAGTCCAAGTGGGACCCATTGGGTCCCGTCCCCTCAACACGCGGTTGCGTGGGGGGGGGGGAGGCCTGCAGCGTCACCCCACACACACTAACCACCCCCCCCCCCCACACATTCACACTAACCACCCCCCCTTGATATACCAATATTATTAATTAGCTCCTTTTACCCCATCCCCACCCTAATCCACTCAAGCATAGCCCCCAACTCGCCGGCGCGTCAAGTGAGGGAGAGGGGCGAGGGGTAGAGAGAGAGAGAGGGACAGAGAGAGAGAGGGGCAGAGAGCGAGAGAGGGGGGGAGGGAGAGGGAGAGGGAGAGGGGATGGGGAGAGGGGAGAGGGGGAGAGGGGAGAGGGAGAGGGAGAGGGAGAGGGAGAGGGAGAGGGAGAGGGAGAGGGAGAGGAGAGGGAGAGGGAGAGAGAGAGGGAGAGAGAGAGGGAGAGGATGAGAGAGGGAGAGAGAGTGAGAGAGGGAGAGGGAAAGAGAGAGGGAGAGAGGGGGGGAGGGTGGGAGAGGGAGGGAGAGAGAGAGAGAGGGGGAGAGAAGGAGGGGAGAGAAGGAGGGGGATAGGAGGGGGGAGAGAAGGGGTGGGGATGAGGGGTGGTGGGGAGAGGAGGAGGGGTGGGGGAGAGGAGGAGGGGTGGGGGAGAGGAGGAGGGAGTGAGAGGAGGAGGGGGGAGGAGGGGGGAGGGGATGAGAGGGGAGCGGGGAGCGGGGAGCAGCCGTCAACCAAAGGAATGTGAGTTCGGCGGCTTCATTCCAGGGCCCGACGTGCTCGTTCTTTCTGCGTTTTTTGAATAATGGGGGGAGGAGGGAGGGGTGGGAGGGTGACATCACTCGCAGCGCGTGGAAGACAGCAGGCACGCAGACCCATTGTGACGACATCAGCGAAAGAAAGTTTTGTCCAATTTTTAAGGATGACATTTTCAGATTTCAGACTCAACGGTAACATTCTCTACCGGAATATGTTACAATTGTACCGTTTACGCGTTGTTTTGGACAGACAGACAGACAGACAGACAGACAGACAGACAGACAGACAGACAGACAGACAGACAGACAGACAGACAGACAGACAGACACAAATCCACATACAAGATCAGACTTTTAAGTATATAGATATGATAGATGTTCATGTTGAACCACACTGGCACACCGTTAAAACTTTAGTTTTGCCTTTTGTCTAAAATCGTTTCATATATAAATGGTCATTTATGAATTAATCACAAGTAATACTCTTTTGATAAGTTGTACCTGCTTGGAATCAGTAGTTGTTCCTCTCCTAAAGGCAATGCAATTTGAATTTTTTCCAGAAGCCTGATGTATTGTGATAGGCAATTTTGGGGAAGACCATTTTCTTGTGAGAGAAATATCTCAACATCAGATCGATAAATAATGCCAGAAGGGTGCTTTGGAAAACTATTTTCTATTGTCTATTTTCAAAACAAAACACACTGGATTAATATTTATAACTTAAAGCACTTTCATATCGAATCTTAAAACATAGAATAATACAGTACAGGAATGCACCCTTCGACCCACAAAGTTTGTACATGACGCATATACCTCTGTTCCCTGCATTCCCATCTGCCTATCTAAAAGCTTCTTAAATGCTATTATCATATCTATCTCTACCACCACCACCCCGGCAATGCATTCCAGGCGCCATCCCCACCAAAGACCTGTGTAAAAAAAACCTGCCCCACACATCTCCATTAAACATTTCCCCTCTCACCTTATAGCTATGCTTCAAGTTTTAATCTAATAATTGTATTTGAAACAAACCCCATGGATTTAGTTACACAAAACTTTACAACTAACATTATCCTGAAGTTTTGTTAAAATCTAAGCCCATCAAATGTTGCATAAATAATGGTGTAGGAGCACATAGCAAGCATTTTAGTTGAAGAAGCAGACAAATAGATTCTACAGGACTGAAGATGGTTGATTTTATTGTACAAACTAATTTCAAAGCAAAGTTCTAAACATTTTACCTGTGCAATTGTTTTACACAGCAATTGTGGATCAATAAAATAAAGATCTTGTAACTGAAGAGCTGGATCACGAAAATGCAGCAGAACACCTGCAAAAGCAAAGTCACCTTTAAAATAGTATTTACACATTTACCTACAATATTAAATTATGAAAAATGAAAATATTATTTGATTTATGTGTGCACAACCATGATACAGAACACGTAATTCTCTGCCAACATATCACTTTCTATCAGAGACTTTTATTTAATTTAACGTAAACAGTATACAATCTCCTTATATTTAACCTACAAAGGGGCAACACCTCACAATTTCTGGGTTTATACTCTATCTGACATTTCTCCATCAATGTATGTTAATGATATAATGATCCCATCAGAGACCCCTGCAGAACAACATTTATCACAGCCCTCCAACTAAATAACTCATTCACCAACACCTTCTGTCTTCTATAAGGAAGCCAATTCTGAATCAAAACTACCAAGTTAATATGAATCCATAGAACATAGAACAGCACAGCAACTCTACTCTTTGTACTTCCATGTGCCTATCCAAAAGCCTTTTAACCACCACTATCCTATCTGCCTCCATCACCACTCCTGGCAGCGCGTTCCAGGCCCCCACCACTCTCCATGTAAAAAGCACTTGCCCTGTACATCTGCATTAAACTTTCCCCCTCTGACCTTATAGCTATGCCCTCCAATGTACATTTTCTCACCCTGGGGGAAAAGGTTCAGAATGCCTACCTTGTTTATGCCTCTCATAATTTTATATACTTCTGTCTAGTCTCCCCTCTACCCTTGACATTCCAGAGTAAACAATCCAAGTCTTCTCAACGTCTCCCTGCAGCTGAAACCATCTAATCCAGGCAGCATTCTGGTAAACATCCTCTGCACCCTCTCCAAAGCCTCCACGTGTCCTGGAATGGGGTGACCAGAACTGCACGCGATACTCCACTGCGGATTAACCACAGTCCTATAGAGTTGCATCATGACTTCCTGATTCTTATATTCAATGTCCCTAGCAATAAAGGCAAGCATACCATAAACCTTATTTACCTATCTACTTGTGCTGCCACCTTTAATGGTCTATAAACTTGAACTCTAAAATCCCTCCGCATTTAAGTCCTGCCATTAACAGTATACTCCCTCCAAACGTTCAACCGCCCAAAGTGCAACACCTCACACTTGTTCAGGTTAAACTCCATCTGCCATTACTCTGGCCATTTCTGTCTCTGGTCTATATCTTGCTGAATCTTCTGCCAGCCTTCCTCGTGGTCTGCAACTCCTGTTTAAGGGAGATGTGCGGGGTAAGATTTTTTACACGGGGATCTGGAATGCATTCCAAGGGCTGGTCGTGGTGGCAGATATGATATGAAGGTTTTAGATAGGCACATGGAAGTGCAAGGAATAGACAGATGAGATCAGAATTAACTTGGCATCAACCTCAGCATTGTGGGCCGAAGGACCCGTTGATGTGTTGTACTGCTCTATCCATGTGAAATCAAAACAAATCATCCTATAGATGGATATTCAGCAAGTCAAGCAGCATCTGTGGTGAGAGAAGCGGTTGACATTTCAAGACAATTACCATTTATTGTTGACAGTCCTAATAAAATGTCATCAACCTCACTTTCACTCTCCACATATGCACTTCACCATCTTTTGCACTTTGTTTTCCAGCATCTGCTGTTTATTTCCTTTCTTTTTGTCAAATGCAGAAAAAAATGTCTCCCTCTCCTGTACATAATTAAACAGAACATTGCAGTTTGATTGAACAGGTTCTTGATTGCTAATACGGCCATTTGAAACAGTAAACATAAAGAAAATACCAGAATCATTGAGGAAGTCAACAACATGGGGCAGTTCATTTTCATCCAACTGCAACTGATTCTCCTGAACTATTTCCAACAGCCTCTGCTGATGAATTACTGGAAATTCTGCCAGGACACTCTTTCGCTCCTGTATAATCCTCTTTTCCAGCTCCAAGTATCCCTGAGGGATCAACTGGCCCATTACAGGCTGGTCTTTAATCTGTAAAGACATTATTTGAAACTGTAAACATTGGCACAACTTAAATAACATTTTGAAGGTCCAATGTAAGGAGAAAGTATACAGTTAATGGCGGCCCTTAACACCATTAATAAGAAGGTATATTGGGACCAAGTCCATAAAGCCCCAGTCCCACTTAGGCGATTTTTTCGGTGACTACAGGCGACTAGGCTGTCACTACATGGTCGCAGGGTGACGCCTGTATGGTCATGAGTAGTCTTCTCAAGTCGCCTAAAGAGTCGTAACGTTTTTGTGGTCGTCACTGGATTTTGAAATGTTCAAAACCTTTCGGCGACTGTGGGCTTAACGTAGTCACCAGGATGACGCAGTTTGTCGCCAAATGACATTGGTTATCGCTCGGTGCTGACTTCGGTGAATTCCATTGGCGACTACCTACGTCAACCGGCAACAGGTACCAGTGACTGAATTGTCGCCGACAGGGTCATAGCTTGTCGTAGCTTCTCGCAGGTGGACGTAAGTTGACTTTGGTTGTCGTAGGCTGTCGCCTATGTGGTCGTAGGTTGTCGTAGGTGTGGTCATAGGTGGACGTCCTAATGGGTAGCCGGTTGTTGGTAGCTTGCCGTCGACACGGTGGTAGGTTGGCGTGGCATGTCATAGACATTGTCGGGGGATCCAGTCACCGCTTTTTCAGCAACCTGCTACAACTGTGACAGTCACCGAAAAAAATCGCCTAAGTGGGACAGGCCCTTAACTCCCTGAAAGAGGCAACACAAGTAGATTGAGTGGTAAAGAAGGCGTATGGTTTGCATTTGTCATCAGTTGATGCATCCAGTATACGAGTCAAGAAGTCACATTGCAGCTTTAAAATACTTCAGTTAGGCCGCATTTAGAGTATTGTGTGCAGCTCTGGGCGGCACATCAGCGCAGTGGTACAGTTGCTGCTTTACTGTGCCATAGACCCAAATTCGATCCTAACTACAGGTGCTGTCTGTATGAAGTTTATATGTTCTCACTGTGACCCTGTGGGTTTTCTCTGGGTACTCCAGTTTCCTCCCACACTCCAAAGACTTACAGGTTTGTAAGTTAATTGGTTCTGGTAAAATTATAAATTGTCCTTAGTATGTAGGATTGTGCTAGTGTACAGGGGGATCGCTGGTCGGCGCAAACTCAGTGTCTCAGTATCTCAAAAGTGTAAAGTAAAATCTCTGGTCGCTCCATTACAGGAAGGATGTGGAAGTTCGAGAGAGTGCGGAAGAGGTTTACCAAAATGTTGCCAGCATTAGAGCGTATTACTGAAGTTCAACAAGGAGAGGTTGGACAAACTTGGATTGTTTTTTTTTATCTGGAAGGTCAGAGGTTGAGGGAAGACTTGATAGAAATATATACAATTCTGGGAGGCATAAATGGGGTAGATAGTCAGAATCCTTTTGCTCAGGGTGGAAATGTCAAAGAATAGAGGGCATAACTTTAAAGGAGATATGTGGGGCACTTTTTTTGCAGAGGTTGGTGGGTGCCTGCAACACGCTGCTGGGAGTGGGAGTGGAGGCACATACCTGTGAGTATGTGTATATATAAACACTAAACATTTTTTTCTCTCTCGTTTATCATATTGTTTACTGTGTACTATGTTTACATATTCTGTTTTGCTGCAACAAGTAAGAATTTCATAGTTCTATCTGGGACATATGACAATAAAACACTCTTGACTGTTGATTATGGCACTCCACCTGTTGTCATTTATTGTTTGCCTCTCCTATCTCAGCCCCCATCTCCCACACAGACAGATGGAGCTGTAGCCACCTTTGCATAGAGATATCCACACAACTGGATTTTGTTTTAAATAACATCACCTTGAATGTCTGTATTTCGCTAATAATAGCTCTTCGCAGTTTTGCTATAGATTCAGATTCTTCTGTAGCCACCACAAAATGGCAATCACGGATTGAAGGGAAATTATGATGCTGAATGAATTCTGTCTGAATTCTGGGTATACAGCTTTGCCGATGCTTTTCATCAGTCACATCAATATGAGTTCCAACAAGAATTACAGGACAAGACGGAACATGGGCCTATTAAAAAAGAAATTTGCAAATCTTATTACAAAATAATTATCAAGTCAAGTCAAGTCAAGTTTATTCATCACATACACATACGAGATGTGCAGTGAAATGAAAAGTGGCAATGCTCGCGGACTTTGCGCAAAAAGACAAACAAACAAACAACCAAACAAAATCAACATCTTAAATAGGGACTTTTGAAAAGAGCAATCATAGGTCATATATTTTATTCCCTTCACACTCCAGTGTAAAAAGGCAATATTAAAATGCATTAAAAAATGTGCCAGATGCACGGCTAATGCCAGTAGTTAGGAGTGAAAGCACCTGGCAACACAAGATACTGCAGATGCTGGAATCTTGAGGGGAAAAAGCAGTGCTGGAGGAGCTGAGGGGTTCAGGCAGCTGGAGGAACTTGGAGGGAATGGACAAACCTCGTTGTGGGTCAGGACCCTCCTTCAGACTGATTGGAGAGGGGAAAGAAAGCTGGAATAAAGAGGGGGGGATGGGACGAAACCTGACAAGTGACAGTTGGATACAAGTGAAGGACAGATGGTTAGAGTGAGTAGCAAAGGCTAGAGGTGAAAAGGAAACAAAAGGGTGTCAGATAAGGAAAGAAGAGGAGGAGTGCAATGTAAAGCCAGAGGGAAGGGAGAGAGGGGGAATAAAAGAGGAAATATGCACCCGAGGATGGGAGATGAGCATATAGAGAATAAAAAAGGAGCAGGGGACTGTGTTAGTGAGAGATGATGGGAGAAACATGTGCGAACTAGAGTGGGAAGGAGTGGGGAAAGAGGGGGTTGTAGGAGGGGGGATATTACTTGAAATTAGACAATTCAGTGTCCATACTGTTGGGTTTGAAGCTACCCAAGTGGAATATGAAGTGCTGTTCTTCCAGTTCAGCTGTGTCGATCAATGACTTAATAGTTTGCCCCACGCCATCTCTCTTTTCCAGCTTTCTCCCTACTATCCATCAGTCCTGACATGAACCTTTCTCTTCTGTTCCCTCCAATGATGCTGCCTGGCTCACTGAGTTCCTCCTGCACTTTGTGTTTTGCTCATGACATCATTGTCGTTCGGCCATTTAAATTCTCAGAAGACTCAGGCTTCTGTACATAGGTTATCAAACATATCAGCCAGTCAGCCATCAGATGCAATATGGAATGCACAGTCTTGCTGAGTTTCCTCCTAATCACCTCTTAGCTCTTAGTGCTATGATTTCAGTGGGGATTCTTCAGCATTTATTTTGAAGCAAAGGTAAGCAAGGTATGTTTTTTGGTACATATTGCTTCAGTTTAAGGATTTTAATTGTGTCTGGTTAACATTAGAGTCGTCATCAGGGCTGTGTAGAAAAATAGTTAATATTGCATGATTTCAAAGAGAGTTAATGTGCAGGAAAATGTAATGATATCCATTTCCCCACATTCTGCATCATTCCAGAAATTTAACTGGGCTCATTGTTCATGCATCAAATCATGCAATTTCCTCGGCAAACCTCTTCAGGAGCATTGTTTGAAAAAGTAGACCCCACTGTCCTGGGATGATCATTGCTGAGCATTACCAAGACAACTAGATCTTCAAAGCATTGTTTGTCAGCAGGGCTGTGGAGTCGGAGCAATTTTGGTGCTGCTGGAGTTGGAGTCGGTATAAAAAGTCCTGACTCCGATTTCAACATACATTTCAAAGACTACGTAAATCTCTGTTTTATCCACTGACTTGGCCGTCTATGGCAAAGAATTCCACAGATTCACCACCCTCTGACTAAAGAAATTCAATCTCATCTCATTCCTAAAGGAATGTCCTTTAATTTTGGGGCTATGACCTCTAGTCCTAGACTATCCCACGAGTAGGAGCAGACTTAGGCCATTCGGCCCATCTAGTCTACACCGCCATTCAATCATGACTGATCTATCTCTCCCTCCTAACCCCATTCTCCTGCCTTCTCCCCATAACTCCTGACTGTACTAACCAATTTTACTTAGTACCATCTGTAAACTTGCTAATCATGCTGTGTATGTTCTCAAGATGAATATATGGTAATAAAGCTAAACTGAACAGAATCAGGCCATATTGACCATATGCCTTGGTCCACATGACAATAAACTAAACTCTCCACAGAAAAAGAAATAAGTTCAGCAAGCATTAAGAAATTGCAGCGAATTGTGGAAACAGCCCAGACCATCAGACAAACCAACCTCCCTTCCATTGACTCCATTTATACCTCACACTGCCTCGGCAAGGCCAGCAGCATAATCAAGGACGAGCTTCACCCTGGCTACTCCCTCTTCTCCACTCTCCCATCAGGCAAAAAGTACAGAAGTGTGAAAACGCACACCTCTAGATTCAGGGACAGTTTCTTACCAGCTGTTATCAGGCCACTGAACCATCCAACCACAACCAGAGAGCAGTGCTGAACTACAATCTACCACTTTGGTGACCCTCGGACTATCCTTGATCGGATTTTGCTGGTTTTACCTAGCATTAAACATTATCCCCTTATCATGTATCTGTACAGTGTAAATGGCTCGAGTGTAATCATGCACTGTCTTTCCACTGACTGGTTAACACGCAACAAAAGCTTTTCACTGTACCTCGGTACACGTGACAATAAACTAAACTGAACTGAAACTGAAGATAGACACAAAATGCTGTGGGACAGGCAGCATCTCTGGAGAGAAAGGAGTCTGAAGAAGGGTCTCGACCCGAAACATTACCCATTCCTTCTATCCAGAGATGCTGCCTGTCCCCCTGAGGTACTCCAGCATTTTGTGTCCATCTTCTGTTTAAACCAGCATCTGCAGTTCCTTCCTAGCCATAAATTGAAACTGAACTGAACTACTGGAAACTTTACAAATCCTAGCTAGTTCAGTCAGGACGTTCCGGGGAAGAAGCCTCCAGCTTTCACCCTTACATAACGCTAAGCCTCAGCAGTGAAAGCTACACCCTGTTAGTTAGGGGTGGATCATAAATGCCAATGACACCATCACCACCCACAACCCCACAAATGATGACATTTTGAAATATGCCCAACCTCGGCCAAACATCTGCCGTCTAATCTCACACATTGCCATGCCGATAAAACCCTGTTGCTGCAAAGCAGCTACACACAGAGAGAGAACTTCAGCACATATAATCAGGCTCGGTAAGGCACTGGTAAGGCTTCATTTGGAGTATTGTGAGCAATTGTGGTCACTATATCTGAGGAAGGATGTGCTGGCTCTGAAGAGGGTCCAGAGGAGGTTTACAAGGATGATCCCAGGAATTAGTATGTTGATCTATGACGAGCGTTTGTCGGCACTCGGCCTGTACTTGCTGGAGTTTAGAACAATGAAGGGGGACCTCATTGAAACATACAGAATAGTGAAAGGCTTGGAATAGGGTGGAGGTGGAGAGGATGTTTCCACTAGTGGGAGAGTCTAGGACTAGAGGTCATAGCCTCAGAATTAAAGGACGAACTTTAAGGAATGAAATGAGGTGGAATTTCTTTAGTCAGAGGGTGGTGAATCTGTGGTATTTATTGCCACAGAAGGCTGTGGAGACCATCAGTGGATATTTTTAAGGCAGAGATAGATAGATTCTTGATTAGCATGGGCGTCAGGGGTTATGGGAAGGCAGGAGAATGGGGTTAGGAGGGAGAGATAGATCAGCCATGATTAAATGGCGGAGTAGACATGATGGGCCAAATGGCCTAATTCTATTCCTACCACGTGACCTTATGACATATATATTTATGCAAAAGAATATAAATATCATAGTTATTGTAGAACAGAATATAGCATATTGTTGTAGAATATAGTCTTTGTAATGGAATAGAATAGAGCATAGAACAGTCCAGCACAGGAACGGGCCCTTCGGCCCACAATGTCCGCGTTGAACGTGATGCAAATAACATCCAATGTCTTCAATGTTTTTTCTTAGTCATAAAGCATGGAAAGAGGGCCTTCAGCCCACCTTGCCCACCCTTTCCAGCTTGACAACACCTTTCCTATAATACGGTGCCAAAGCTGAACACAATACTCTATACTCAATGCTCTGACTGATGAAGGCCAGTGTACCAAAAGCCTTCTTGACCACCCTGTCTACCTGTGACACCACTTTCAAGGAGCTATGTACTTGCAATTGAATTTCGATCACAAAAATAACCTGTTTTTAAAAACACACAAGGCATCTCTCCCACATGCAACATTTAGACCAATTATCCACAATAATAGGTGGAGTGGGTAAGAGACTGTGCATCTACCCGATCTATTCCTCTCCTGATTTTACTCATCACCCCTCATCCTCCTGCGCTCCAAGGAATAGAGTCCAAGCCTACACAACCTCGCCCTATAGTTCAGACCCACTAGTCCTGGCAACATCCTCGTAAATCTTCTCTGTGCCCTTTCCAGCTTGACGACATCTTTCCTATAACATAGTAACCAAAATTGAACACAAAACTCTAAATGTGGCCTCACAAACGTCTTATACAACTGCAACATGACCGTCCATCAATACTCTGACTGATAAAGGCCAATGTGCCCAAAGCATTTTTGACCATCTTATCAACCTGTGATGCCACTTTCAATGAACTATGTTCCTGTACTCTGAGATCCCTCTGGTCTACATCACTACCCAGAGGCCTACCATTCACTGTGTCGGTCCTACCTATGTTAGACTTCTCAAAATGCAACACCTCACATTTCTCTGTATTAAATTCTATCAACCAAAACCATTCCTCAGCCCACCTGGCCAATCAATCCAGATCCTGCTGCAATTTTTCACAATCAACTTCACTATCTGCAAAACTACCAACTTTTGTATCATCAGCAAACTTGCTAATCTTGCCCTGTATGTTCTCATCCAAATCATTGATGTAGCTAACAGTAACGGGCCCAGCACCGAACCTTGAGGCACACCACCAACAACAGGCCTCCAGTCTGAGAAGCAACCTTCCACCATCACCCTCCGCTTCCTTCCTTGAAGCCAATTTTCTATCCATTCAACTATCTTTCCTTGGATGTCAATGAACCGACAGTGGAACAATTACATTTTTACAGAGCAGATTTACAGGCCAATATACATAGATACCATGCAATAAACACAAAAATAAATGAATTAATAACACCAATACTATTGCATAAAAGCCCTACAAGTGCATACAATGTTGAGGGGAATAGAGTGAATAGTGTAGATTGGGGCATAGAAACATAGAAGATAGGTGCAGGAGGAGGCCATTTGGCCCTTTGAGTCAGCACCGCCATTCATTGTGATCATGGCTGATCATCCACAATCAGTAACCCGGGCCTGCCTTCTCCCCATATCCTATGATTTCACTAGCCCCAAGAGCTCTATCTAACTCTCTTTTAAATTCATCCAGTGAATTGGCCTCCACTATCTTCTGTGGTAGAGAATTCCACAAATTCACAACTCTCTGGGTGAAAAAGTATTTTCTCACCTCAGTTTTAAATGGCATGCCTTTTATTCTTAAAGGGCTTTCTCACGGTGCGACCTGACCCAAGACCTAACAAGAGTTTGACATCTGGGAACCTCCTGCGATAACAGTACGGCATTCGTGGACCACCGAGGACCTCCGTGGCGCTATCGTGTAACTTTGTAAGGTCGGGAGAAAATTCAAACATTTTTGAATTTCTCCAAGAGTGACTTGAGCACTTTTTGGTGAGCGTTGCAACATTGTATGAAGCAGATGCCAGTGCGATACCCGTGCGATATCCGTAATGACTCTTGCGGGTACCGTGGGAACTCCTGCGAACGGTAACCCCGGAAGCTTGACAGAGGGGACATAAGGTGAGTAATAGGTATTAAAGGGGGCTTGGGGTGTGGAGGAAGGGAAGGGTGGGGGGGGGGGGGTGGTGCTCGGGGTGATTACAATGCTCTCTGGGGTGCGGGAAGAAGGGTCTCGAAAAGCAACTCGCCGCTTTGCTCTTAAGACAAATTGCTTCGATTTGAATCTCCCCGCAGTACAAGGAAGTAGAGGCAAGGTTGCGCCGTGTGTTGGAAGGAACTGCAGATGCTGCTTTAACCCGAAGATAGACACACAAAAAACTGGAGCACTTCATCGGGTCAAGCAGCATCTCTGGAGAGAATGAATAGGTGACGTTTCGGCTCGAGAGTTTCGGGTCTGAAGAAGGGTCTCCCAACCCGAAACGTCACCTATTCATTCTCTCCAGAGATGCTGCTTGACCCGATGAAGTGCTCCAGTTTTTTTGTGTCTATCTTCGGGTTAAAGCAGCATCTGCAGTTCCTTCCAACACACGGCGCAACCTTGCCTCTACTTCCTTGTACTGCGGGGAGATTCAAATCGAAGCAATTTGTCTTAAGAGCAAAGCGGCGAGTTGCTTTTCGAGACCCTTCTTCCCGCACCCCAGAGAGCATTGTAATCACCCTGAGCACCCCCCCCCCCCCCCCACCCTTCCCTTCCTCCACACCCCAAGCCCCCTTTAATACCTATTACTCACCTTATGTCCCCTCTGTCAAGCTTCCGGGTTTACCGTTCGCAGGAGTTCCCACGGTACCCGCAAGAGTCATTACGGATATCGCACGGGTATCGCACTGGCATCTGCTTCATACAATGTTGCAACGCTCACCAAAAAGTGCTCAAGTCACTCTTGGAGAAATTCAAAAATGTTTGAATTTTCTCCCGACCGTACAAAGTTACACGATAGCGCCACGGAGGTCCTCGGTGGTCCACGAATTCCGTACTGTTATCGCAGGAGGTTCCCAGATGTTAAACTCTTGTTAAGTCTTGGGTCAGGTCGCACCGTGAGAACGGGCCATTAGACTGTGGCCCCTGGTTCTGGACTCTCCCAACATTGGGAACATTTTTCTGCATCCAGCTTATCCAGTCCTTTTTAATTTTATGTGTTTCTATAAGATACCCTCTCATCCTAAATTCCAGTGAATACAAGCCCAGTCTTTCCAATCTTTCCTCATATGACAGTCCTGCCATTCCGGGGATTAACCTTGTGAAACTGCGCTGCACTGCCTCAATAGCAAGAATGTCCCTCCTCAAATTAGACCAAAACTGCACACAATACTCCAGATGTGGTCTCACCAGTACCCTGTAAAACTGCAGAAGGACCTCTTTACTCCTATACTCAAATCCTCTCGTTATGAAGGCCAACATGCCATTAGCTTTCTTCACTGTCTGCTGCACCTGCATGTTTACTTTCTGTGACTAGTGTACAGGGACAGCCAGGTTGCACATCCCTTTTTCCTAATCTGACACCATTGAGATAATAATCTGCCCCCTTGTTCTTGCCACCAAAGTGGATAACCTCACATTTATCTACATTATACCGCATCTGCCATGCATCTGCCCACTCACTCAACCTGTCCAAGTCACCCTGCAACCTCCTAGCATCCTCTTTGCAGTTCACACTGCCACCCAGCTTTGTGTCATCTGCAAATTTGCTAGTGTTACTATTAATTCCATCACCGAGCCTTGTACCGAGCCTTGCGGCACTCCACTCACCACTGCCTGCCATTTGGACAGAGACCCGTTTATTCCTACTCTTTGTTTCCTGCCTTCCAACAAATTCTCTATCCATGTCAATACCCTACCTCCAATACCATGTGCTCTAATTTTGCCCACTAATCTCCTGTGTGGGGCCTTATCAAAGGCTTTCTGAAAGTCCAGATACACTACATCCACTGGCTATCCTTCATCCATTTTACTTGTCACATCCTCAAAAGATTCCAGAAGATTAGTCAAGCAGGATATCCCCTTCATAAATCCATGATGACGTGGACCAATCCTTTTACTGCTATCCAAATGCACCGTTATTGCTTTTTTAATAATTGACTCCAGCATCTTCCCCACCACCGATGTCAGGCGAACTGGTCTATAATTCCCCGTCATCCCTGCTTATCCAGAAATAGTAAGATTTACGGCTGTGATAGTAACAGCCATACCACCCACTCAGGTCAGAGTGGAGGGACTGTTCTCCGTACTAAAAATAATTAAATCAGATTTAATGGCTTCAATGAAAGAGGATCTGGCAGAAGCAATTCTGTTCCAAAGGACAAGTTATTAATAAATTTTAGGTATGTACTTTTGCAGCAAACTTAACTACCTATGCATTTACTTTTAATTTCTACTAGACCAAGTGCAGACCCGTTGGGTCTGTTTCCCCAACGGCGTTTGTGGGGGGGGGGGTGAGAAGAGGGGAGGGAGGGGAGAGGAGGAGGAGGAAACGGGATGGATTTGGGAGGGAAAGGAGAGCGGGGTAGGGGGTGAGAAATGGGGAGAGAGATGTGGGGGAGGGGGAATGGGGAAGATGGGGAGGAGGGAGGGAGGGGGAGAGGGGTGGGGGAGAGAGGGGAAAGAGTGGGGAGGGAGAGTGGAGGGGAAGGGGGAGAGAAGTGGAAGAGTGGGGAGGGAGGAGGAGAGGGGTAGGGGGATTGATGGAAGAGGGACAGAGGGGAAGGGGGTGGGGGGGAGAGGGAAGGGGGTGGGGTAGAGAGGGAAGGGGGGTGGGGGAGAGAGGGATGGGAGAGGGAGAGGGGTGAGGAGAGGGGGAGGAGAGAAGGGGGAGAGGAGTGGAAGAGTGGGGAGGGAGGGAGGGAGGGGTAGAGGGGTAGCGGGAGTGGAGGAAGAGAGGCGGGGGAGTGGTGGAAGAGGGACAGAGGGGTAGGGGAAGGGGTGGGGGAGAGAGGGGAAGGGAGGGGAAGAGAGAGGGGTGGGGGTGGGAGAGGCGTGGGGTAAGGGGATAGAAGTGGAAGAGTGGGGAGGGAGGGGTAGGGGGAGTGGTGAAAGAGGGACAGAGGGGTAGGGTGAAGGGGGTGGTGGTAGAGAGGGAAGGGGGGTGGGGGAGAGAGGGATGGGTGGGAGAGGGAGAGGGGTGAGGAGAGGGAAACATAGAAGCATAGAAATTAAGTGCAGGAGTAGGCCATTCGGCCCTTCGAGCCTGCACCACCATTCAATTTGATCATGGCTGATCATCCAACTCAGTATCCTGTACCTGCCTTCTCTCCATACCCCCTGATCCCTTTAGCCACAAGGTCCACATCTAACTCCCTCTTAAATACAGCCAATGAACTGGCCTCAATTACCTTCTGTGGCAGAGAGTTCCAGAGGAGCCAAGGAAAGAGCTTTCACGTCGCGGCCCTGTTCCAACCAATCTTTCCACCACCACGCGCAAGAAGCACAAGAAGCGCAAGACAGACACCATTGTGCAGATGCCGAGAAGTGTGTTCAGCTCTGGCTGAACAACTTCTAATCTTGTGTGTGGACTCGATAAGAAGAAGAAGTAGAGAGTTCCAGAGACTCACCACTATCTGTGTGAAAAATGTTTTCCTCATCTCAGTACTAAAGGATTTCCCCTTTATCCTTAAACTGTGACCCGCTTGTCCTGGACTTCCCCAACATCGGGAACAATCTTCCTGCATCAGACAAATGCAATTCAGGACTTTTCACTTCACAAGCAAAGTCAGAATGACGGTTAGTGAAGAATTCGAATATTCGCTGAGCGTTCAGATGCTGCGTGCGCCTCCTGCACCAAAGGGGGGGAGCGTGTGTCGTCACACACAAAGATCTTGTAGCGGAGAGCTCCGCTATAAGATCTTTGGTCACATACTAAGCAAGCACGGGAAGGGGGCGCTGCACTGCAGCAGCCTGTCGACAGCGTGTCCGTTTTTTTTCAACTCTTTTATTTTTATTTTTTTAGTATGTTTAAAAGTCTGTTTTTAATGTTTCTTTGTGTGTTTTGTGTGGGGGGTGGTGTGGGGGGGTAAGGGGGAAACCGTTTCGGCCGCCTCCTCCATGGAGAGGCGACTTTTTCCAGGTCGCCTCCCCCGTGGCCTAACATCGAGGATCGGGCGGCCTTTCCCGGAGACGCGCCCGGAGCTTCAGCGGCGGGCGCAGCGTGGACTCTCGGCGCGGAGCGGGTGAGACCTCACTGGGGCTCGCTGGAGGGGAGCGCTCCGTTACGCTGGCCCGCGGCAGCCGGCAGCCTGAAGCGGCGGTCTGCAGAACTCCAACTGGTGCGGCATCTACAGCCCGGGATCCCTCGTGGAGGACCCGGGGGACAGAAAAAGCTTCCACCACCGGCCCGCGGCCGTCTTCTACCGCGGGTGCGGCATGGACTTGCCATCTCCCCTGGAGGGGAGCTTCGACCGCCGGCCCTGCAGACTGCGGTGCTTCCGGCTGCGGCACGGCGGGTACTTTAAAACTTTGACCACCGGCCTGCGGCCTACACCAGCCTGAAGCCGCGGTCTCTGGTTGGGAAGAACCGATCCTGGACTCACCTTGACTTTGACTTTGTCCCTTACCATCTGGACGCCCGCAGCAACGGCTGTGGAGGGTGGAGGTCCCGACCACGGGGGAAAATGGAGGAGGACTGGCCAAGTTCTGTGCCTTCCACCACAGTGATGAATGCTGTGGTGGATGTTTGTGTAAAATTTTTATTGTGGTTGTGGGTTCTTTATTACTGTACCGCTGCTGGCAACCCAAATTCCACCGACCTTGGATGTGTGGCAATTAAATTATATCTATCTATCTATCTATCTAAGCGCCTCCACAAACAGATGAGCGTCTTCTTGAATGGAGAGCGAGTGGCCGCCTCCACAAACAGTCACACACACTGAGGACCCGCCCCCACAAAAAATATTTTGTGAGGAAGGGGAGGAGGAGGGTGGAGAGGGAGAGGGGGAGGGGGGGAGAAGAGGTTGGGGGAGAGAGGTGAAGGGGGTGGGAGGGGTTGGAGCGGGCGTGCATGAGTCGAGAGAAGAGAAAAGGGCAGAGAGAGAGAGAGGCTGGTACAACAACAAAAAAGCTGGATAAACTAAGCGGGCGCAGCAGCATCTATGGACCGAAGGAAAAGGGCAACGTTTTTGGCCGAAACCCTTCTTCCGGGATTCGGCCAAAAACGTTGACCATTCAATTCGCTCCATAGATGCTGCCGCACCCGCTGAGTTTATCCAGCTTTTTTTATGTCTACCTTCGATTTTCCAGCATCTGTAGTTCCTTCTTAAAGACAGAGACTGTGCACGGTAAGGGAATGAGGGGGAGAGGGGGAAGAGTGTGGAGGGAGGGGGAGAGTGGGATTGGAGGGGGAGAGGGGTGGGGGGAGAGAGAAGTGGAAGAGAGGGGAGGGAGGGAGGGAGGGGAGAGGGGTAGCAGGAGTGGTGGAAGAGGGACAGGGGGAGTGGTGGAAGAGGGACAGAGGGGTAGGGGAAGGGGTGGGGGAGAGAGGGGAAAGGGGGAGGGGTGAGGGAGGGAGAGGGGTGGGGTAAGGGAAGAGAAGTGGGAGAGGGAGGGGTAGGGGGAGTGGTGGAAGAGGGACAGAGGGGAAGGCGGCAGGGGAGAGAGGGAAGGGGGTGGGGTAGAGATGGAAGGGGTGGGGGAGAGAGGGATGGAAGAGGGGTGAGGAGAGGGAGAGGGGGAGGAGAGAAGGGGAGAGAAGTGGCAGAGTGGGGAGGGAGGGGTAGCGGGAGTGGTGGAAGAGGGACGGGGGAGTGGTGGAAGAGGGACAGAGGGGTAGGGGAAGGGGTGGGACAGGGAGGGGAAGAGAGAGGGGTGAGGGAGGGAGAGGGGTGGGGTAAGGGGAGAGAAGTGGAAGAGTGGGGAGGGAGGGGTAGAGGGACTGGTGGAAGAGGGACAGAGGGGTAGGGGAAGGGGGCGGGGGGAGAGAGGGAAGGGGGTGGGGTAGAAAGGGAAGGGGGGTGGGGGAGAGAGGGATGGGTGGGAGAGGGAGAGGGGTGAGGAGAGGGAAACATTGAAACATAGAAATTAAGTGCAAGAGTAGGCCATTCGGCCCTTCTAGCCTGCACCACCATTCAATATGATCATGGCTGATCATCCAACTCAGTATCCTGTACCTGCCTTCTCTCCTTACCCCCTGATCCCTTTAGCCACAAGGGCCACATCTAACTCCTTCTTAAATATAGCCAATGAACTGACCTCAAATACCTTCTGTGGCAGAGAATTCCAGAGATTCACCACTCTCTGTGTGAAAAATGTTTTCCTCATCTCAGTACTAAAGGATTTCCCCCTTATCCTTAAACTGTGACCCCTTGTTCTGGTCTTCCCCAACATCCGGAACAATCTTCCTGCATCTAGCCTGTCCAACCCCTTAAAAATGTTATACATTTCTATAAGATACCCCCTCAATCTTCTAAAATCTAGCGAGTACAAGTCGAGTCTATCCGGTCTTTCTTCATATGAAAATCCTGACATTCCAGGAATCAGTCTGGTGAACCTTCTCTGTACTCCCTCTATGGCAACAATGTATTTGAGCATTGGGCATTGTGACATCACACGATGGAACGTTCACCAGGGGCTGGTGCTCCTGCAAAGGCATATGTAAATGAATCCATTCCGATTGGACATATGTGAACATTGGGCATTGTGACATCACACAATGGAACGTTCACCAGGGGCTGGGGCTCCTGCAAAGGCATATGTAAATGAATCCATTCCGATTGGACATCTGTGAGCATCGGGCATTGTGTCATCACACGATGGAACGTTCACCAGGGGCTGGGGCTGGGGCTGGGGCTGGTGCTGCTTCTATGGGTGAGAAGCCAGTTTATTTTTGAAATATTGGGGGGGGGGGGGGGGGGGGGAAGGATTTGATTAAAAACGTGTACTTAAACACGACGAAATGTAATGAGGAGCGGATACTTAGAAAGAAAAGTGAAATCTCTACCGAAATGGAAAAGATGTCGGCGATTCTGCGTCTGGTTTCGGAGTTGCAGTGAATCAAAGGAAGAAATGCAGCCGGCAGCCGTCCATGTAAATGGATCCATTCCGATTGGACATCTGCGAGCATTGGGCATTGTGATTGGACATCTGCGAGCATTGGGCATTGTGACATCACACGATGGAAACGAATCAAAAGGCAGAAAGGCAGCCGGACGGACGGCAGGCGACAGGCACAGACTTTTATATAATAGATAGATTGCACGATTTTAAAAAAATTGTCATAATTTAGTCATTTAGCTCATACCTGTGGCCTTAGATAAACAAATATTGGAGTAATGCTTTCATAATTATTATTTAATTCAATGGAATTTTAATTTTGTCATAGTTCTTTCTGTATTTTTTTTCTTTTAAAATAATGAATAATGTTTTTTTTTTCAAGAATAAACAATAAAAAAGCCACAATAGCAGAGCTACTACTGTGAAACTCAAAATTTTAAGGACATGGGTTTAAAAGGCAGCCTGATGATTCATATGGTTCTTATGAAATACCATCTTGTGTAATGTCATCATCGCAGATTTAGAATTATTATACGTAGGGGTCAGGTCGGAGTCGGATGCACAAGAAATCAAGGAGTCGTAGTTGGGTGTTTTGGGTACGACTCTACAGCCCTGTTTGTCAGGAAAATTATCCAAAATATATTAGAATATGTAAAGGGGTACACATCTCAAAGAAACTGTGTAAACAGATAATGGGCCAAGATGCAAATGTGCATTTTTCAGATATTTTTTCACAAAATGGTATGTTAACTTTACAGATTAAACAGATGTCGGATTACTATGTCCACTGCACGTAGACATTACTAAATACAGTAACATGTACAGTCCTCCTCTCCTACCTTAATGTTGAAAAGCCAATGTCTGATATCATCAATCTCACCAGCTCCTTTACTCAGATCATAAACAACAAGGTAGAGGGCTCGTTGAGAGATAAAGTGGGGAAACGTGCTGTAGAATTCAAACTGGCCTAATGAAAAAATGGTATATTTTTAGTATTCAAAAACTGCCAATCATACTTCATTATTTATAAGCATTTGTTATCTTCAAAATATTACAATTATCTAAACTCTCCACATATCCAATTTAACTTCAAGGTTAATATAGATCTATCAATGATTTACATACAAAGTAATAAAATATAATTATAATCTATTTAACAAAAATACAATTGAAATGTACTCAGCATACACTGAGGATGTTGAAGCATTTTGCATTATCTGAACATCTCAAACACCACATTGTTAAAATGGGGAATATTGTTCGCTGCTTAATATCGTTTGCTGGAGAATTTTTCAATGGTTCAATGGTACTTTATTATCAAGTGCACCCAAGTACAGTGGATTGTTTCTTTGCCTACAGTTCAGTGACAATCCTGCTTTAGAAGTGTAAATAAGCAAGCTTCACAATCTGAAGATCATCTTTAATCAGTATCCATATCATAACATTACAGCAGGTTGGTAGTTGTTAGTTCATCGTTACCGCTTCCAAGACTGACCAGTGTAGGAAGTGGGTGTTAGTATGAATCATACAGTAAGGTGGGGTTGGTGATGCTATTCTACTATGATTGGTTCACATGCAATAACCAATCTACATCCTTCCCCGTAAAGAGCAAATATAGTTAAACACACATGCAGCTAGAATTCAAACATACTCGCCATATCTGCCAGGCGGTCTACTAATACGGCCCGAATGCGTACGAACCAAGCCCTCTCCCCTTCACCAGAAAAGTTAGAGGGAGGCTGTGAATCCGGAAGTGAGAAAGCAGCAGGGGACACTTGAGGTGACCGACAGGGGAAGCATGCGGGAGAGGTAGTATTGTTGTTAGTCATAGCCGCCGGTCGTGGTGGGGTAAGGGACATGCTGGAACTGGTGGTGGCCACGGCAGCAGACGGCTGGAACAGTAGAGGTGGAGCGAAAGGATCGGCTGGTGGTGGACGTGGTTCCTTCACAACCAGCAAGTGTTGGCGGCTCCAACAGTACAAGGCGCCATCGATGTCAACAAGGTAAGATCGGGGTTCTTCGGACGGGCTAACAACGCAACCTAGACAGGAATTTCCCACGGTAGTTTGCAAACGGACGACTTGGCCCGGTAGTAGTGATTTAAGTGGTTTGCTGGACTTGTCATGAGATTGTTTCTGGATGTCGTGTTTCTCCTGGATACGCTTCTGGATCGTGGCTGGCTTCAGCACCTATGGCACCAACTTCTGCTGGGCAATTGGTATCGGAGGTCTTGTTGTCCTGGACATCAGTCGTTGGCCTGGTGATCCCAGGACCCCGTCTCTAGCGATGTTCCTGAGGTTTAAAAGGTCGAGATACACATCTGACTTGGCTAGGTGGGCGCGTTCCATGAGCTGTTTAGCGCTTCTGACGCGTCGTTCAGCGAGCCCGTTACTTTGTGGGTATTCGGGGCTGCTCGATTCGCCTGCAGCGATTCCTGGGTATGGTGAACTATCTGGGAAAGTTCATACCGAACCTCAGTGAACTGAGTTCGCCTCTGAGACAACTAACTCGAAAGGATACTGCCTGGTCCTGGTTCCAGCAACACCAAAAAGCATTTGATGCTTTAAAATCAAGGCTGACCAGCGCTCCCACCTTGATGTTTTTCGACCTGAAACGCCCTGTGACAGTTACCTGCGATGCCTCACGATACGGACTCGGTGCCGCCTGCCTACAATCATCTGCCAATGGGACTTTACGTTCTGTCTCCTATGCCTCCCGCACCATGACAGACACCGAACAGCACTACGCGCAAATTGAGAAAGAGCTGCTGGCTGTGGTCTTTGCTTGTTCTAAATTCAAGGACTTTGTCTTTGGGAATGGTTTCACGGGGTTAAGACAGACCACCAACCTCTGATGACCATCCTCAACAAAGCTATCCATGCAGCACCTGCACGTCTGCAGCGTATGATGATGCAACTCCAGCGATTTGACTTCAAAATTGTTTACAAAAAGGGTAAGGACATGCTCGTAGCAGACACCCTTTCTCGCGCACCACGGGCGTCCAACGAACGACATCCCTACGAACGGGACGAGTTTACGGTTCCCAGCATTGACTTTGTTCACACAAAACACTGATACTGATTAAGATGGCCATAAATCACAACCGTAAGTGGTAGCGTTTTATCTAAAATCTATTTACAGTGCAAAGAGGAAGTTGGCATGTTTAGACTTTCATCCTTCCTGTGCTTTATTTCAAACCATCCCCCACCACCAACAACCATTTGCTGTGCTTTATTTCAAACCACCCACCACCACCAACAACCATTTGCTGTGCTTCATTTCAAACCAACCACCACCACCAACAAACATTTTGCTGTGCTTTATTTCAAACCAACCACCACCACCAACAACCATTTGCTGTGTTTTATTTCAAACCAACCACCACCACCACCAACCCCCATTTGCTGTGCTTTATTTCAAACCAACCACCACCACCAACCCCCATTTGCTGTGCTTTATTTCAAACCAACCACCACCAACAACAACCATTTGCTGTGTTTATTTCAAACCAACCACCACCACCAACCACCATTTGCTGTGTTTATTTCAAACCAACCACCACCACCAACCACCTTTTGCTGTGCTTTATTTCAAACCAACCACCACCACCACCAACCACCATTTGCTGTGCTTTATTTCAAACCAACCACATTTTCATTTTCAAACCACATTAAGGGCATCAAGATCAGTAAAACCACACTCACAGTTTAGTAGCCATGTGTTCAGTGTTATTCACAGCTCAGACTGAGAGACGTGACCCTCTCGCTCCCCCATCTTGCAGTGACTGACTGAGGCACTCAACACTTCGGGTTTTATAGTACCTCCAGAAGGGGCGTGGCCTTCAGGAGAGAGAATCTCAACATTTTTTAAACACTAATAACTCTTTTATTTTTCATCGATGGGAAAAATCCTCTTGTCCTGCGCAGCGGAGGGGGATTCTGAGTAAGATGGCTAAAAATCACAGCCGTAAGTGGCAGCATTTTTTCTAAAATCAATATACAGAACAACAGGAAATGGTCAAGATCAGACTTTTAGTAATATAGATTAAGGGTTCGGACACGCTAGAGGCAAGAAACATGTTCCCGATGTTGGGGGAATCCAGAACCAGGGGCCACAGTTTAAGAATAAGGGGTAAGCCATTTAGAACGGAGATGAGGAAATACTTTTTCACACAGAGAGTTGTGAATCTGTGAAATTCTCTGCCTGAGAGGCCGGTTCTCTGGAAGCTTTCAAAAGAGTGTTAGATAGAGCTCTTAAAGAAAGTGGAGTCAAGGGATATGGGGGGGAAGGCAGGAACGGGGTACTGATTGTGAATGATCAGCCATGATCACATTGAATGGCGGTTCAGGCTCGAAAGGCCAAATGGTCCACTCCTGCACCTATTGTTTATTGTCTTTTGTAAAGTACTGTCTATAAACAACAAATCCCAATTAAACAACAACATTAATGTGCCCAATCCCCATCCATTCCAAGCAAACAACAGATATAATTTTTGCATTCTCAGGTCTCTGGAGAAGAAATGTAATCTTCTGACTCAGCAATGAGAGTGTTACTTAAAGCACCATTACTATGATGTAGGAAATAGGCTGCTAGGAATCCATTTTGAAATCCAATAAACTTTTTAATTAGAGGGTTATTTCATTATTTTGCCCCAACCCCCAGTGGTCTCTGTGAGTCGCAAACAGTTTTCTATACAAATCTTAAAACAAAACTAGATAATTTGGTCCTTGGTCAACCTTTTGTAGCATGTTAACTTTGTTAAGCCACATTCCAGCATCTTATGTATTAACATATTTCTCATGATATCAAGAATTAACTTTACGTACAGTTGTTAATACTATGACAAAAATGAACAATGGTAGATTTGAATGTAGAGGTAAAAATAAATTCAACTACTTTATCAGCAACAAGGTGAATGAAAATTAAAAAATAAATTACCTGCAAAATCCCAGACATTCAACAAGTAATCCTTTTTCTTCCCTATTTTTCCTTTTACATGAATGGTCCACTCCTTAATATCAATTCCAATCATAGATTTCTCTGGTTCAGAATTGGACCGTTTGCATTTCATCAGATGCTGAAGCAAAGTGGTTTTACCACTTCCAGAATTTCCCACTACCATCAGGTTCATTCTGTAATAAGGCACAGCTTTCTTCAGACGCTGATGCAGAAATCTAAAATAAAAAGGCAAACATAAGAGTTTTTGAAATAAAATAGGTGAAGCAATTAAATGAAATGCCTGAAATTTGCTTGGGGAAGAAACAAAAACATACTAGGGGTAAACCAGGAAGTAAGTATAGAATCTCCAAGTTCCCTGCAGAAATTACCCTGGAATGTTGAAATACAGGAGGTGTGCCAGCCAATTTGCCAAATTATTATTTTTGGTGGTGTGCACCAAGGAAAAATACTGTCCATGACTTTGGAGAAAGCTTCGATGCTCCATAGATCTCTTTAAATTCGCCCGTGGGAGCTGAAATGGCTTGATTGATGCCTTTGCTAAAATACGCCAATTCTTGACAGTGTAGCAATCTCTCAGGACTGCAGTGGTGTAGAACCCTAGATTTTTTGTACTCAAATATCATTGGTATAATTGAAACTACAACTTTGTAATTCAGAAAAGACATAAAACTCTGTCAAGAAATTAGACTCATTTGCACAATTTTTTTTAATGCATAAATTGCTCAGGCTCTTCTAGGCATGATTCCCATTAGTGCTGACAGTTTTTTAATGTTAGTCATACATCTCAGGACATCAGGCATGAAGGGTCCAATGGTCTGCCCGCACACATTTTTGATGTTTCAGAAATCAAGGATGAAGCATTTGAAAGACAATTTCTGATAAAAGGTATGAACTATCATCTGCATTCATAACCCTCATGAACAAATGAAGAGAGCCCCATCAGCAGATCACCCAGGAGATGTAACTGTTTCTTTAACATCATGTCTACTAGTAATTCTGGGTATCATATTACTCTTCCACATAATTCACTGCATAGATAAATGCTGTGAATTCTGCAAGCATGCTGTTCATCTGACCATGGGTTCACTCATGTCATGGTGCACAATCTGTGTGCGTTTTTTAGTGGTGGGATGAGTCACACGGAGAACAAATATCATGTCCCTCCCTGCTCTTAGTGCTTTATTAACAAGGCAGCTTTACCTGTTGCTACTCCCGGCCAATTGTGAATGCGCACAGATATTCTTCATCACAAGATGTGCTTTCCTTGTAAGGCTGGAATGAGTAACTCACATTCCAAGAGCAGATAGGTTGCTCACCTGTCACTTGCCTACAGTAGTCGTTTAGAGTCAGGTTTGAGGTATTTGCTACCCCAGCAACTTTGAGCTGACCACTTTTGTTCATGATGGAAATCAGTCAGATGGGCAATGGAACTCACTTGCAGGAACACCAGTCATAATTAAATTCCAAATTCAATTAATTGTACTTTGATATATCTGCACAAAAATCTTTACAATCTAGAATGTACTAGAATTTAGTCCCAGTCATACAGTGTGGAAATAGGCCCTTTGGCCCAACTTGCCCACGCCAACCAACATGTTGCATCTACACTATTGCCACCTGCCTGTGTTTGGCTCATATCCTTCTAAACCTATCCTATCCATATATCTGTCCAAATGTCTTTTAATTCATTGATTTTTTAAGATGAAGTTGGTCACCTGATTATATCTTTTGTTTTGCTGCCAACGTGTTTCAAGTCCAAATCCAGAGACAATCCTTGTAAGTCAAGTTCCCACAACTTTTGCAACTTTCCCATTTCATTAGGCAAGGATCTCAAGTCAGAGTTATGACCCAGGAGTAAAGACGTCACCTTGTTTAGCAGGCCAATCTGAGGAGGTAGCTGAAAATAACATAAATGTGGAAATAATGAAATAACATGGGTTGGTGCCTAAGTAAATACATTTTGAAAATGTTAAACAGGGAGACAAAGAGAGAGGCAGAGAGGCAGCGAGACAGAGAGACGATGCGAGGGAAGCAGCGAGAGAGGCAACGAGAGAGAGAGACACAATGCATGGACACACATACAGACAGAGAGAGAGACACAGAGAGAGGCACAGACAGAGAGAGGCACAGAGAGAGAGAGAGATCCACACTGAGTTAAAATTGGCATGTAGTAAAAGTAATGCAGTGGTTGTTATGGGAGATTTCAACATGCAGGTAGACTGGGAAAATCAGGTTGGTACTGGACCCCAAGAAAGGGACTTTGTAGAGTGCCTTTGTGATGGATTCTTAGAACAGCTTGTATTGGAGTCTACCAGGGAGAAGGCAACTCTGGATTTAGTGTTATGTACTGAACCGGATTTGATAAAGGACCTCGAGGTTAATGAGCCATTAGGAGACAGTGACCATAACATGGTAAGGTTTAATCTACAATCGGAGAGGGAGAAGAGTAGATCGGAGGTGTCAGTGTTGCAGTTGAATAAAGGGGACTATGGGGCCATAAGGGAGGAGCTGGCCAAAGTTCACTGGAAAGATACACTAGCAGGGATGACAGTGGAACAAAAATGGCAGGTGTTTCTAGGAATAATACAGAAACTGCAGGATCAGTTCATTCCTCGGAGGAAGAAAGATTCCAAGGGGAGAAAGGGACGACCATGGCTGACAAGGGACATCGGGGACAGTATAAAAATTAAAGGGAAGAAGTACAACTAGCAAAGATGAGCGGGAAGCAAAAGGATTGGGTAATATTTAAAGAACAACAGAAGATAACTAAAAAGACAATACGGGGAGAAAAGATGAGGTACGAAGGTAAGCTAGCCAAGAATTTAAGCAGGATAGTAAAAGCTTCTTTAGGTATGTGAAGAGGAAAAAATCAGTTAAGACCAAAGTTGGACCCTTGAAGACCGAAAAAGGTTAATTTATTATGGGGAACAGGGAAATGATAAATGAGTTGAACAGGTACTTTGAATCTGTCTTCACTAAGGAGGACACAAACAATCTTCCTGAGTGGCCTTGGATCTAGGGTGACACAGGGACTGAAGGAAATCCACATTAGGCAGGAAATGGTGTTGGATAGACTGATGGGACTGAAGGCTGATAAATCCCCAGGGCCTGATGGTCTGCATTCCAAGGTACTTAAGGAAGTGGCTCTAGAAATCGTGGATGCATTGGTGATAATTTTCAAATGTTCTATAGACTCAGGATCAGTTCCTGTGGATTGGAGGGTAGCTAATGTTATCCCACTTTTTAAGAAAGGTGAGAGAGAGAAAACAGGGAATTATAGACCAGTTAGCCTGACATCGGTGGTGGGGAAGTTGCTGGAGTCAATTATAAAAGATGAGATTGCCAAACATTTGGATAGCAGTTACAGGATCGGTCCAAGTCAGCATGGATTTACGAAGGGGAAATCATGCTTGATTAATCTTCTGGAATTTTTCGAAGATGTAACTTGGAAAATGGACAAGGGAGAGCCAGTGGATGTAGTATACCTGGACTTTCAGAAAGTATTTGATAAGGTCCCACATAGGAGATTACTGAGCAAAATTAGGGCACGTGGTATTGGGGGTAGAGTGCTGACATGGATAGAGAAGTGGTTGGCAGACAGGAAACAAAGAGTAGGGATTAACAGGTCCCTTTCAGAATGGCAGGCAGTGACTAGTGGAGTACCGCAAGGCTCGGTGCTGGGACCACAGCTATTTACAATATACATCAATGATTTGGATGAAGGGATTCAAAGTAACATTAGCAAATTTGCAGATGACACAAAGCTGGGTGGCAGTGTGAAATGTGAGGAGGATGCTATGAGAATGCAGGGTGACTTGGACAGGTTGGGGGAGTGGGCAAATGCATGGCAGATGAAGTTTAATGCGGATAAATTTGAGGTTATCTACTTTGGTAGCAAAACCAGGAAGGCAGATTACTATTTAAATGGCGTCAAGTTGGGAAAAGGGGAAGTACAACGGGATCTGGGGGTCCTTGTACATCAGTCAATGAAAGTAAGCATGCAGGTACAGCAGGCAGTGAAGAAAGCGAATGGCATGTTGGCCCTTATAACAAGTGGAATCAAATATAGGAGCAAAGAGGTCCTTCTGCAGTTGAACAGAGCCCTAGTGAGACCACACCTGGAGTATTGTGTGCAGTTTTGGTCCCCTAATTTGTGTGCAGTTTTGGTCCCCTAATCTTGCTATTGAGGGAGTGCAGCATAGGTTTACAAGGTTAATTCCCGGGATGGCGGGACTGTCATATACTGAGAGAATGGAGCAGCTGGGCTTGTACACTATGGAGTTTAGAAGGATGAGAGGATATCTCATTGAAACATATAAGATTGTTCAGGGCTTGGACACGCTAGAGGCAGGCAACATGTTCCCGATGTTGGGGGAGTCCAGAACCAGGGGCCACAGTTTAAGAATAAGGAGTAAGCCATTTAGAACGGAGACGAGGAAACACTTTTTCTCGCACAGAGTGGTGAGTCTGTGGAATTCTCTGCCTCAGAGGGCGGTGGCGACAGGTTCTCTGGATGCTTTCAAGAGAGAGCTAGAAAGGGCTCTTAAAAATAGCAGAGTCAGGGGATATGGGGAGAAGGCAGAAACGGGGTACTGATTGGGGATGATCAGCCATGATCAAATTGAATGGCTCGAAGGGCCAAATGGCCTACTCCTGCACCTATTGTCTATTGTCACATACACTGACACATGCACACATACACACAGAGACACACACAGAGACACACACACACACACACACACACACACACACACACACACACACACACACAGAGTTTTTGTATTTATAGCTTAAGGGAAAGCTGTTTTTTTTACAAACTAATCCTGCTTTTTTTAAATTTCATAATATAAAAACATGAGCAGGTTACATCTTTCACAAAAATAAATTAAAATGTGCATTTTACCTCCTTCAAGTTGTTATTACAAAGATCCAACTTTTCTAGTCTTGACCATTTGCTCACTCCTTCATGGAGATCCAAAGAACCAATTTGATTATGGCTAAATATGAGCTCCCTTAGGCTTGAAGACTCCCAATGAACCGGCCCAGGAAGTAGTGAAATCTTATTGTGACTTAGGTTTACACTCCTTAAGCTAGGGAGAAAATAAAAACATCTCAAATCATTGGTTGAAAATTAGATTACTAGTAGGGGAAACATGATCAATTCTTCAATATATGGAATATGTTTTCATAGCAAATACTATTTTTTTCCAAAGTATTGATTGGCTTCAATATAATATATCACTGCATTTTTAAAATGTTGACATTTCATTCCAACTGCATTCCATGATAGAAATGACTAAATGGATACTTAATACCGTATAAAATTGTAACCTTCAAGATGGATTAACAAAATTGAATGCTTTCAACATCATTTTGATGGCTGTAGGAAGAAACTGCAGATGCTGGTTTTCACCAAAGATAGACATAAAATGCTGGAGCAACTCAGCCGGACAGGCAGCATATCTGGATAGAAGGAAATCTCGCATTTTCCCCTCCCCTGACCCTCATTCTGAAGATGGGTCTTGACCCAAAACGTCACCCCATTCCTTCTATCCAGAGATGCTGTCTGTCCCTCTGAGTTACTCCAGCATTTTGTGTCTAAATTTGAAGGGTATGGAAGCAAATCAGATTCATTCATTACACAATTGGAATAGGGAACATGCTTTTTAGCTCAACTTAATGGCTCATGCAGATGAGATAAAATTGTGTAATGTCTATTGTAGTCGTGGGTATTTCTATTCAATTCAATGCTCAGAATTGACGGCATGTTCTCGGAAAGCGGCGAAGCAAATTGACAATTGGAATAAAACTCGACCTCAAGAAAAACATGGTTGCACCTGTCAGCTTTTCTGTCATGTAATTTATTGCAATTACTAACTTAGAAGAACATTACATACCAAATCAGCACGTTCCAGCAGTTTAACACCTAATGTACCATAATCTAGAAACTTTAAAGTACGTACAGCAATCATTCAGGCCACTTGACCTGCATGCACCATCAACCAACAAGGAACTTTATGCATACCTGAAATTTCTGACAGCAGGTGAATACCAAATTCAAACACTTGCAACTTGCTTTGCACATCTCATGGGCAGGTTTTTGGACTGGGATTCATTAAAGGTTTGGGGATTTTGGGGGGGGGGGGGGGGGGGGGGGGAGAAAGGCAACACTGGAAGGTAGAAAGGCCACGAGGATAGGGAAAGAACAAGCAGATTGCTCAAAATTAACAGAAAGTTGGTGATCTAATATTTTTGAGGTGTAATAAATATAATTGTTTAGATCTAATTTAGTTTAGTTTAGAGATACAGCATGGAAACAACCTTTCAGCCCACCAAGTCTGTGCCGACCAACAATCACCCGTATATTAATTCTATCCTACACACTCAAGACAATTTACAGAAGCCAATTAACATAGAAACCCTCATGTCTTTGGAATGTGGGAAGAAACAGAAGTACCCAGTCAAAACCCACAGTCACAGGGAGAGTGCACAAACTCCACACAGACAGCACCCATAGTAAGGATCAAACCAAGATCCTAAGGCAGCAACTCTACCACTGTGCCACTATATTGCCCTTAGATCTAGTGTTAACTTCTAATAAAAAAACAATCAGGTGGAAGCAGAATGCATGAAAAGGTGAAGATAGCAATCCTAATGCTTGGGAAAGAATTTATCCATCTGAAACTCTATGAATAAAGGCTACACAAACAACATTTAAATGGATGTTGAAATAATTCTTGGCTCAGTTATTTTTTTTTAAATACTGGGCCAAATGTTTTTAAGTATGGATATAGGCATGACAGATTGTCATTTCCTGGAAAAGATGATAATACAAGAAATAAAAAGTGAAGGCATTCTTATTTTATTTCCTGAGGAAAGGATTAAATGGATACTTAAAAACATAACCAAACCAATAAGAGATAAAGCATTGAATTCTGTCATTGATAAAATTATGGCTCATCTTTGACATCTACCCCACTTTTCTGCACAAACCCCTTATCTTTTGATTCCCTCAATATCTCAAAATCTACCAATATAAATATAGTCTTAAATATACTGAGGAACTGAACCTCCACAGCCCGCATTCACAGATAATTCTAAGGATTCACTACCATCGAGTGAATGAACAACTTTTTATATTGAGACATTGACCCCTGGTTCCTTCCAATTCGGGGAAGAATCAACTCAACATTTTCCTAATCTCATCAAAGAATAAAGGGTCTGCGCGCGTTTGGCGTGACCAACCGGAAGCGGAGTTCACGCGAAGTTCGCGCTAACTTCGCGCTAAGCACGCGTGTGATGTCATTTATGTCATGTTTACCAATCAGCTGGGCAGGAGGCGGGCCGTTTGAATTTGGGCGTCGCACGGCGTCGGGCGGTAACGTCATCACGCAACGCCACGCCGGGCGGTGACATCATCACGCAACGCCACGTGCTAGGCGTACGCGGTCAAGACGCTGCGTACGCCGTCAAAAGACGCTGCGTACGACCGCAATGCGCCTGCGTGCCGACAGGCCGTTGGCGCGCAAAGATTTCGGCCACTGCATGAATTTCGGAGCCCCGCACAACTCCGTGCTTCTAAGTGGGACCGGCCCCATGCGGCTATATGGTGCCCGTACGCCTCAAGTGACCACGAGGTCGCGTAATTTGTAAACCAAGGTCGCGTAAGTGGGACAGGCCCTTAAGAGTTTGTATGTTCTCACTATGACCGCATGCATTTTCTCCAGATGCTCCAATTTCCTCCCATGTTCCAAAGACATGCAGATTTGTAGGTTAATTGGCTTCTATAAAATTGTCCCTTGTGTATGGAATAAAACTAGTGTTCCGGTGATCGTTCATCAGTGTGGACTTGATGGGCCGAAGGACCTGTTTCTATGCTCTAGAAGAGAGTCATACAGTAAAGAAACAAGCCCGTAGGTTCCTTAAGTGTTTTATATATTTCTAAGCTCCAGAAAACACAGGCCTTATCTGCCTAATCTTTCATATGACAAACCAGACATTGCAGAAAACAATTGGTGAACTTTTGCTGCACTCCTCTCAGTAGAGATAAGACATGTATCCAACATTCCAAATGAGATCTTCCAGAGCAAGATGTCTCAACTCTCACACTTGTAATCCTTTTGCAATAAAAGCCATCATACCACTAGCCTTCCTAACTTAACTTGCATATATACTTTCAGTGATTAAAATACAAAATACATCAGTGTCTCTGTTTACATCAATATTTAAAACAATAATCTGGCTTGATATTTTTGGTACCAGAGTAGATAATGTCACGTTTCCACATTATAGATCATTTCCATTCACTTGGCATGTCTTTATTTGCCTGAAGTCTTCTGGAATCCTCTCAGAGTCCAGAGGACCAACTATTTAGTTTAGTTTAGCTTGTTTTAGTTTATTATAAATGTCAAATGTACCGAGGTACAGGTCGGGGAGAGCTCCCCCCGTCATGGGTACCATGTAGTCCCGTGCTACCTACCTGCTCCATGGTTGGATAGTCGGCGACTAGACTATCTTCCCCACCTAGTTTGCCAGGTGAGGAGGGGGCTGTAGACCCCCTGCAGGACCAAAAACAAGACCTGTCAAAGTGCAGATGAGCTGCTAGCGAGCCAATGGCCATCCACACTTCAATAGTAGTTGAGATCACTGTCGTACATAGCACGTGCCCGTTGATGTTTTCAACGATGATGATGATGATGATACAGCGAAAAGCGTTTTGATCTGTGCTATCCAGTCAATGAAAAGACTATACATGACTACACTCAATCCATCACAGTGTACAGTCACAGGATAAAGGGTATAACATTTAGTGCAAGATAAAGTCCATTAAAGATAGCTAAAAGGTCTCCAATGAGGTAGATGGGAGGTCAGGATCACACTCTAACTGGGAAGAGAACAGTTCAGTTGCCTGATAACACCTGGGACGAAACTATCCTTGAATCTGGAGGAATGCATTTTCACACTTCTGTACCTTTTGCCTGATAGGAGAGAGGGGAGAAGAAGGAGTGGCCAGGATGAGACTGGTCCTTGACTTCTCCAGCCCGTGTCGCGGGGTTGGAACCACCTGGAGCGGGGAGGTACATCGCCCGGCGCGGCTTCATGGCCGTTGGACATTCCAGCACCCGCCGGGGGCTCCAACTTTGTGACTTTTAGACCGGGAGCGGGGCCGTAAATCGCCCGGCACGGCCTAAAATGGCCGTGGGACTTATCATCGCCCGCCTGGGGCTTGGATATCAGGAGAGACATGGAGAACAGGGGAGAGAAAAGACTTTGCCTTCCATCACAGTGGGTCCACTGTGATGGATGTTTGTGTGAATTAAATTGTGTGTATGTCAAGGAAATTGTCTTTGTTTGTATGGCTGTGGAAACAGAATTTCGTTTGAGCCTCACTGAGGCTCAAATGACAATAAATTGTATTGTATTGTATTGTATTGTATTGTATTGTATTGTATTGTATTGTATTGATTGTGCTGGTGGCCTTTCCGAGGCAATGTGAAATGTAATTAGAATCCATGGAAGGGAGGATGGTTTGCGTGATGGTCTGGGCTATAGCCACAACTCTCTGCAATTTCTTGCGGTCTTGGATTGAGCTGTTCTCAAACCATGCTGTGATACATCCTAATAAATTGCTTTCTACAGTGCATCTGTAGAAGTTGGTGAGGGTGGTTATGGCCATGCTGAACTTTGTAAGCCTTCTAAGAAAGTGGAAGTGCTGGTGTGCTTTCTTGGCCATAGCTTTGAAGTAGCTAATCCAGGATAAATTGCTGGTGATATTTATTCCTAAAAACTTGAAGCTTTCAACCGTCTTTACTTCGTCGCCAACAATGTATACCAGGGTGTGCGTACTGCATCACTTTTTGAAGTCAATCACAATCTCCTTTGTGTTGCTGACATTGAGTTACAGGTCATCTTGGCACCAGGTTACGAAGTTCTTAATCTCCTTCCTGTAGTCTGTGACGTCATTATTTGAGGTACGGCCCAGTCTAAAGATGGATCTCGACCCGAAACGTCACCCATCCCTTCTCTCCAGAGATGCTGCCTGTCCCACTGAGTTATTCCAGCATTTTGAGTATATTATGCGATATATTGCTTCAGCTATGATTTTGTACATTGCTGATAGTGAGAAACTTCAAAGAGAGCTTTGGCAATACAGCAAGTTTGTTGTTTTTAAATGCTTTTACACATAGTTTAAATGGGAAGTCAGAAGACATTAAAATATTTTAAATGTTCATTGAATAAAAATGTAATCTGGAGTACATTAGTGGGACTCACAGTAGACGACCTAGTTGAAATGCAAGTGTTAAAATGCTCAGCATCACTTGCAGTAACATCTAAAGCAAGAAGCCATAAATAAAGGATCATCACTCATGAACCCACTACAGAATTCAGGAGAAAATTATCTAGAGAATTCCTCGTAATTTCTTATTTTTCCAATGAGATAATTAGCATTAGTACACTTTTAGAAAGTATGCTAAGTGCATAAGGGAGAAAGCTAGAGTGATAATAGAAAGATCATGCCAAACAAGATGAGACTTGGTATGGATGCGGTCAGATAGAACAGCCAATCATTAAGCTGTAAATTTGCTAATTCTTCTCAATTTTACTCTTAGAAAATACTTTTTATGCACCAATGTTGGAGAGAATCAAATTTAATGCCCTTGTGAAGAAACAAACCCAAAGATTTTTCTACTAAGTAGAGAATATATTGAATTGCAGAGTTTTTTCTTGAAGTTTGTATGGTCACTTGTCATATAATGAACACACACACATTTGTAACTATATACAGGCACTCTTCGACTTGCATAATAGGCAACTTATGTAAACTCGCGTTTATGTAACCAATTCACAACAGGTGGTCCCGATTCCTGAATGACCTGTGTTACCGCAACGGGATGATGGTGAGGGCTTCCTGTCTGCCTTATAGACATTAAAGCGTCGCCCAGACTCGCTGCTCTTCCAGTTTTGGCAACTCTCAACCGACTCGCCGATATCTTCCACAACGTGTACCAGAGAGCCCTTTTTCATCACTTGCCGCACAACTGTTGTTACGGCTCACATTGTAGCTGGACAAGAGCACTTTCTTCAGACCACTGTCAGGACACATCCAGTCACCATGCGGCTCCCTCCCCTAGCTGCCGTTTCTTGCTGTTGACCGTGTTTTGTCCACACCGCTTAATTCCGCCTCCTGTCAAATTTTTCCACTCCGCTGCTTCCGCCTTCCATCTCTACCTTGGAAGATTTTGGTTGAAGAGACATCATCTGCCAAGGGTTGCAATATGAGCCACAACAACAGCCGCATCAACCGGGTGGTGCAGCAGATGGTGAAGGGGTCGCTGGTGCAGACCAGCATCAATTTGAAGAAGGGTCCCAATCCACAAGGTCACTTACTTATGTTCTCTAGAGATGCTGCCTGACTTCCCGAGCTACTCAAGCACTTTGTATCATTTTATGTATTAACCAGCATCTTCAGTTCTTTGTTTCTATCTAGTTTTAAGGTGATTCCGACGCATAAAATCTGACCCATGTAAGGGTTTACAGAACATAGCCCTTACGTAAGTTAGATAGTGTCTGCAGCAACATTAAATTGTAAAGTTAACGATGAATCGCCAGGTGCAACAATGATTTATTAAACTACCCCCTTTAATTCTGATAACCAAAATCAGCACAGATTGGTGAGGTGCAAGATACTCTTCCTTGCACAGCAAAATTAATTCCAGAATCGCAACTGTTTCTGATGGAAGCGAAATACCAGGTGACAAAATATTTCAATTGTAACAAAAGCTTTGGTGGTCACATGTATTTGTTCATGATAATTAATATAATAACAAAAAAAGTAAACAGTCTAGGGCACGTACTGTTGAAGCTTGAGAACTGCATCGGGAACTCCGCTGAAATTATTGCTGGCCAAATCAATTGTAGTAATTTTCGATGGTAAACCAAACAAAAGGCCTGTTTAAGTAAAACACAAAGTCAAATCACGTCAAAATGTTATTATGCAAGAATATCTTAACTGTTTGTCAGTGATGCCTCGAATTTTCACCCCAAAAAGTTAAGCAATAAATGGGAAGAAAACAAAACTGAAAAATATATACAGAAACAGAATGGGGAAAATATAGTTACTCGAAAGCAAGCATGATGGGGAAAAAAATCAACTGTGATGCATTGAAATGTAATGTAAACTTTTATTAATACAACCGCAATAAATTAAAAAATCTGACTTGTTAGAAAAACAAAAATTTGACACAGGTGAGAGAGGGGGTTTTGATATGCAGCTGGATGGTACAAAGGCCAAAGATAAGAAAGGAAGTTGTGAGACAGAATAGAAGAGTTGCAGATTGTAAATGAAATAAACAATTATTTTCCTGTGATCCTGCCAAATACAGTAACCCTTAAATACTTTACAAGTTGTATCCACTATTATGTTTTCAAGTTCAAGTTTATTGTGCAAACGCCGATTTGGTGATGCACAGGTACAATGCAAAATCTTGCTTACAGCAGCATCAAAGGCACACTCAAACAAACATGCCAAAACAAATTATACATAAATTATTACACATAACTAAAGACTCACCTACCACTATGGCTCTGCCTGCATTACCCTTCCCTGCTGAACCTCAGAGCCAGACTGCTCAGAGGAGGGCAGGAACCTCAGAGCCACAACCCTGCCTGGTACTGCTGAATGAATGAATAATGATCAACCTTGATGTGTCATCCCCCACTCCCCTCCAACCCCACAGCACCCAAATTGGTGTACATGTTTTGAAGGGGGATGGTCACAAGGGTCTCCAGCACTTCCTATTTTTTCCTTCTTCATCTAGGCAGCATTTAAGTAAATCTCTTCTGCACCAACTTCAAAACCCTCCCCCAGCCCTCTGCCTCCTCCTCTTCCTTTCTTCTACCCCCCCCCCCCCCCCCCCCCCCCCCCCCCCCCCCCCCCGCATCAGTCTGAAGAAGGGTTTCGGACTTTATCAAGTGCCTTGCTAAAATCCATGAAAACATCCACTGCCTTACCCTCATCGATCACACTCGTCAGAGTTAAATTCCATTTGCCATTCCATGGCCCACCATCCCAATTGATATTGTGTGCAGTTCGGGTTGCCAGCTACAGGTACAATGTCATTAAGTTGGAAAGGGTGCGAAAGAGATTCACCAGGATGTTATCTGAGCATGCAGGCTTGAGTTATAGGAAGAGGTTGGATAGGTGAGGAAGCTGAGAGGTAGTCTGATTGAGCTGCACATGATTAAGAGGAGCATGGATAAAGTGAATGCCAACTATCTGTTTCTCAGAATAGAAGGTTCTAAAACTAGAGGGCATAGGCTTAAGATGAGTGGGGAACTTTTTAAGAGGGAAGTCAGGGACAAATTTAAGCCTCAGAGGCAGGGCCGGCCTTAAGCCGATTGGACCGATTGCTGCCAATTGGGCCCGGCGCCGAAGGGGGGCCCCGCGCAGTGCCCGGTTTTGCACTGCAGATACTGGTTTATACCAAAGATAGACACGAAAAACTGGAGTAACTCAGTGTGTCAGGCAGCATCTCTGGAGAAAAGGAACGTGACGGTTCGTGTCGGCGCCGACGATGTAGTGCGGAGCAAAGATAACGGTTGTGGGGTGACGGAGGGTCGGAGCGAATGACGGGCCCCGCACAGCAGCGGCCAACTATAGGATCTTTGGCTGCGACAGCGGCTCCTCCTCCTCCTCCTGCACCCCGCCAATCCGCTAACGAGGGAGGGAGGGAGGGAGGCGGAGGCCCCCTATCGCCGTCTGAGGTGCCTGCACCACTCGGCCCTGCACCTTGCTGGAGGAGGGGAGGCGGTGGCGAGGAGATCCCAACGGCCTCCCCCATTGGCGGCGGCGGTGGACAGAGGCGGCCAAGGCTACGGGGCGATGATACCATCCCTGTCCGATGTACGCTGACCTTCCTTCCTCCCCACCTCTCCCTATCTCTCTCTCTCTTGGACGCCCCCCTTATCCTGGGACCCCTCCTCTCCACTGATCCCCATTCCCGCCTCTATTCAGTCCTCACTGACATCCTCTGTGCTCCTCTCCCCATCTACCTCCCCCTACCCATTTATTCATCCTGCACTGATCTCCCTATTCACCTCGCATTGATTCTCCTGCCCCCCCTCCCCCCACCCCCATCCATCCTATACTGGTCCCCCAATTCATCCTGTACGCATTCCCTTTCCCATCCATCCTGTACTGCTACCCCCCATTCATCCTGTACTGATCCCCTCATTCATCCTATACTGACCCCCCCCGATCCATCCTGTACTGATTCTCTCATTCATCTTTTACTGGCTGACAACAGGGAAAAAAAGTTAAGTGAGAGCACTGTGGAGTAATCTACTCTCGGCTCGGGTGGATCTACCCCGGGTGAAGGGGAGAGAGAGGGGTGGAGAGAGAGTAGAGGGATGGAGGGGGAAGAAAATCGTAGACGGGGAGGGGGGTGTGAGGGGGAATGCAGATGCAGTTGGGGGCTAGTCTCTCAGATGTAGGTGGGGGCTAGCCCATTGAGGGCTTTGTAGACATAAAGGAGGATCTTGAAATTTATTCGGAACTGCAGTTTATTCGGAGCCAGTGGAGAGAGGCCAGGATCGGGGGTGATGTGGTCCCTTTTTCGGGTCCCTGACCCCGGACCCAGGCTCGTCCTTGTTTCCAGCAGCGGCTTCCTTTTTGGGCCCTGGTCACAGCCCCATCCCAAGCCCCGGGCTCGGCCCTCACTCCGGCTCCTGCACCACCCTCCCCACCGGGTGTCGGCAGCCGCCGCCACTCCTCGTTCACTCTGATCGCTGGAGTGCCCCTCCCTCCCGGAGTGGCCCATCCTGCCTTGCGAGTGCAATGTGATGTCACTCGGGTTTTCTTTGGAAATGGGTGAGTTTGAGGGCTGTTTTTAAAACTTTTTAAAACGATTAAAACTTTGGAAATATAGGTGGGAATACGACGGGGAAATGTTCATCGCCTCGACGGGGGAAAATGTGAGTAGGATATGTGAAAATGGGAAGGTTGTGACCTAGCGTTTGGAAGAAAATAGGAAAAAAGGAAAATTAACCAGATTGACACACAGTCACAAACAAGACGAAGACTCTTAGTATTACAGAGATTTGGACAGATATGGATAGGAAAGGTTTGGAGAGGTATGAGCCATATGCAACCAAATGGGACTAGCACAATATGCCAACTTGGTCAGCATGAACATGGTCTGCCAATGGACCCATTTCCATGATGTACAGTTCTGAGTCCTTCCCCCAAGCCAATTCTGAATCCAATTGGCGAGCTCACTTTGGATACCTCAATTGTATTTGGAATTAATGCCAGAGAAAGCTATAGAAATCAATACAATTACAACTTTTAAAAGACATTTGGACACAGGTCCGATTTAAGGGCTATGGGTCAAATGTAGGCAAATGGGTCATGCCCAGCAAGCCAACTTACTGGGTGGGCAAGGGGGCTGTTTCCACGCAGTGTGATTCGATGACTACATGACATCATTATGTGACTACAAAGTCCATATCCTTTGTGAATACTGTTCATCTGAATTTACCTTAATTCTGTCTGCCAGTGATATATCATGACTTCTTTTTGCCTTCCTAATTTCCAATTTAAAGCATCACCCTATATTTTTCATGAAGGCCACTGTAGTTGATAGAGCTGTTGCCTCACAGTGCTAGAGACCAGGGTTCAATCCTGATCTTGGGTACTGCCTGTGTGGAGCTTACACATTCTCCCTGTAACCACGTGGGTTTCCTCAATGTGCTCTGGTTTCCATCCGCATCCGCAAGATATGCAGATTTGTAGATTAGTTGATCTCTATAAATTGCCCTGAAGTATAGGGCGTGAATGTGCAAGTTGGATAAGATAAAACCAGTGGAAATAAATGATTGATGTTTGAGTGGACTCGGTGGGCCATAGGACCTGTTTACATGCATTATCTCTATAACTATAAATGCAAAGCTGCAATTATAATTGCAAATATACTCACTGAGTTGATTCTCTGAGGCTCTGAATGTTTCCAGCTTTGAGCATTGTGTCATAAATGTATCCGATAGAGTTGAAATGCAGTTTTGACTAAGATCTAGTAGCGTAAGTTCAGTCAAACATAATGAAGGCACGGTTGTGTTAATTTTGTTTCTGAAAAAGGAAAAAGTACAATTTAAAACCAAAATGTTTACTTTTATATTTCCAACTAATCATCGCAAGAATTAGGGCAGTACAGAGGCATAGCAGTAGAGTTGCTGCCTTACAGTGCCAGAGACCCGGGTTCAATCCTGATTATGGGTGCTGCCTGTACGAAGTTTGTAGTTCTCCCTGTGACTGCGTGGGTTTTCCCCCATGCTCTTCTTTCCTCCCACATTCCAAAGACATACAGGTATGTAGGTTAATTGGCTTCTGTAAATGATCCCCAGGGTGTGGGATAGAACTAGTATACTGATGATTGTTGGTGAGGGTGGACCAAAAGGCTCGTTTCCACACTGTACCTCAAAACGAAAAAATAAATAAAATATTTACTGATCCACATGACATTCAAGAAAAACAAAGCATGTAGTTTGTATTGGCCTAATTCTATTACAAATTAAATGAACAATATCCTCAGATGAATATATGTTTCGTGGTTGTTATAACATTTGAGGCATACATTTCTTTCTCATTTGGAAAACTATTATCTGTGCCTTTGCCAAGCCAAAGAAACATCTGAATTTACAACAGACTTGACACCAATACAGGCATTCTAAATCAAAATAGAATAGAAAGTAATCATAAGTTTTATAAATACTATTTATCAAACTCAGCTTTTATGTCATTATAATTAAATGCATTAACATCCGTGGGTTTTCCTTATTACTATATAATACTCTGTAGTGGACCACGCGTTGTGTAAACACTCTGTTTAATAATTAACTGATACAGCACCGTCACTCACCCATTTTGCTACTACTGTGCCATCCCTTGTGAGCACACCTGAGTTCCACTCCAACTGCCAATCCTTTGAATTCCAACTGCCTAATAGCCCCACCCCTGACTGCTTGATTGATTGGTCCCGATCACTCCGGGCCTGTGAGCCGTGCCTTTAGGGATGCCTTCAGGTGCCGGTGAAAACGCTCCACTGGGCCGTTTGCTTGCAGGTGGTTGGTCGTAGTGTGGTTCAGCTGAGCGCCAAGCAGCCGGGCCATTGCTGATCACAACTCGGAGGTGAACTGCGCACCTCTGCCAAGGAGACATCCACTGGCAAACCAAAGCGAGCGATCCAGTGGGAAGTGAGGGCATGTGCAGACGTCGCAGTGGAGGTATCCAAGAGCGGGACGCCTTCCGGCCATCTCGTGAATCGGTCCACGATGGTGAAGTGGTGGGTGACACCTCTGGATGGGGGCAGCAATCCAACGATGTCCACGTGGATGTGGTCGAAACCAAACAAACTCTCTCGGTTTGTTGGCCAGGGCCTTGATCCTGGTTGCATGATCCTGGCAGCTGCTAGCATTAAACAGGTGCTAGAAGTTTACCATGCCGACAAACTCTTGAAATCCCTTCACCGTAGAGGGTTTGGGAAACTGGCGAATGGCCTTGACCTTGGTCGGGAGCGGGACCGTACCATGCTGATTGTGTGGTGGCCACGGAAACTGATGGAAGGGAGGCCAAACTGACACTTGGCAAGGTTGATGGCCAGGCCATGCTCGTTGAGCCACTGACAGAGCAGCCAAAGGTGTGCGCGGTGTTTCTGGTGAGAGCGGCTGACAATGAGGATGTCGTTGAGGTTAATGAACACGAAGTCCAGCCCGCGGCCCACCATGTCCATGAGCCATTGGAAAGCCTGGGCGTCGTTCTTGAGGCAGAAAGGCATCCGTAGGAACTCAAAAAACCCAAACGGGGTGATGAGACTGCTACTTCACTTTTTCCTGTGCACCCCCCACCTCCACCCTGGGGGGCATCCATTTTTCCTGCTATCCTGCCAGTCTTTCACCCCTATCATGTATATACTTCCTTCTAGTTCCTCTCCTCATCTGACACTTTGCCTCATTTTCATCTCCCACCTATGTCACTTACTTCACCCAATTGTGTCCATAAACCCACCCCGCCCGTATAATTTGACAGTCTTTGTAATGTCATCCGAGTGGACCGGAATCTGATGGTAGCCATTTACCAGGTCATTTTTGGAAAAAACCTTGGCACCGTCCAGTTGTTACAGAATAAATCATATTATTAATTCTTTGCAGTATTTTGGGGTACTTAACTAACCAACAATAACCAAAATATGGCAAATGGGGAAAAGCTTTCCCATCCAGTAAGTCCCTGACTTATAGCAGGTCTGTGCAAGTCCACAACTTAGTTTTGTGTGAATGACTGTTGAATATACAAATATGATTCGTAGAGAACTTACCCTACAAGTAACAATTCTTCAAGTTTCTCTGTGGCTTCTGCAAGACATGCTGGGAAAGATGAGAGCTGGTTATGAGACAAGTTTAATTTTTTCAGGGTCGGGCATTTGCAGTTCATGTTCAGAAAATGTCCAATGATATTTCTGGAGATATCAAGGAATTTAATGAAGTGCATTTCAAGTATGCACGAAGGAAAAGAGGTCAGCTTGTTGTTGCTCAAGTCTATATCAGTCAGACACTTGAGAACCTAGGGAAAATTAAATGACAGTGTCACCTTTCAGAAACAGAGATCTCACTTTAAAGCAAGTCAATACAATTCCACTCCATTAGATTACAAATGAAATTTAAGTGGTCCAGAGCCCACTCCACCTTTCATCAAAATCATGGGCAATTTTCCACCACATGGTTATTTCTCTGCACTATTTAATATTGCATGATTCCCTCTATAACAGAAAAAATACTACTTTGGGCGAACTAAGAATTTGAGTTAAGAGTTAAGAGTACATTAAAGAAGGAATTCTGGAGGGCACAAAGGGGACATGAGATACCTTTGACAGATAATGTAAAGAAGTATCCAAAGAGATTTGACAAGCAAGTCAAGGGAAAAAGAATGATTAGGAAGAGAATAGGGACCCTTGAAGATCAAATTTGGCTATGTAGATGAGTGAGGTGTTACATTTATAATTCTTATCTGCATTTACCATGGAGAAAGACTTGGATGCAAGGGATCTTGGGCAAATTAATACTGCTTTTACCAGGGTATTTGTATATTATTGTCACGTGCAAGGAGATACAGTGAAAAACGGTTTGCATGCAATCCGGTCAATTCATACCATACAAAAGTGCAATTAAACCATGCACAAATACAGGTACTGCAAAATGAAAAATAACCAGAGTGCAGAATATAGTGTTACAGCATTACAGCCACAGAAAAAGTGCACATAAAAAGCGCAAAGGCCACAATGAGCTACATTGGGAGTCTAAAGTAGAGTCAGGTAAAAAGTGAGAAGGGAAAGAGTTAAAAGGAAGGTACACAAAAATGCTGGAGAAACTCAGCGGGTGCAGCAGCATCTATGGAGCGAAGGAAATAGGCGACGTTTCGGGCCGAAACCCTTCTTCAGACTGATAGGGGGTGGGGGGGGGGGGGGGGGGGGGGTAGGAAGGAAAAGGGGTGGGGGTGGAGCCCGAGGGCGGGGGGATGGGAGGAGACAGCTTGAGGGTTAAGGAAGGGGAGGAGACAGCAAGGGCTAGCAAAACTAGGAGAATTCAACGTTCATGCCATCGGGACGCAAGCAACCCAGGCGGAATATGAGGTGCTGTTCCTCCAATTTCCGGTGTTGCTCACTCTGGCAATGGAGGAGACCCAGGACAGAGAGGTCGGATTGGGAATGAGAGGGGGAGTTGAAGTGCTGAGCCACCGGGAGTTTAGGTAGGTTATTGCGGACTGAGCGGAGGTGTTCGGCGAAACGATCGCCCAACCTCCGCTTAGTCTCCCTGATGTAAATCAGCTGACATCTAGAGCAGCGGATGCAGTAGATGAGGTTGGAGGAGATGCAGGTGAACCTTTGTCGCATCTGGAACGACTGCTTGGGTCCTTGAATGGAGTTGAGGGGGGAGGTGAAGGGACAGGTGTTGCATTTCTTGCGGTTGCAGAGTTAAAAGGATCCTGAGAGGCAACTTTTCCACACAGCTGGCGGTGCATACATGAAAAGAGATGCCGGAGGAAGTGATAGAGTACAATTATGACATGTATAAGAAACTTGGGACAGGAAAAAAATTAGAGAAGGTTTTGAGGGATATGGGCTAGGTACAGGCAAATAGGACTAGCTCAGTTAGCCAACTTGGTTGGCATGGATGAGCTAAACTTAAGGGTTCAATTCCGTTTGTTTTACATAACTCTATGACAGTTATGTTAAACAAAAACAGTGTTAATCAATTTACAAAGGTTCATTATTCACTGCATGAAAAATTTCTGATAATCTCAATGCTAAATTGCCAACACCTTATTCTGAGACAATATTCTGGACTCCACAATCAACAGAACGTTCTTCCCTGTATCCAGTCTACTGAGCACTGCAGGGATGTTGTACGATTTTTGAAATCAGTATTTTGCAAAAAGAGTCCTCCAAATTTGTCTTCCTACAAAAGTGCTAATTTATTATCTGTGCATTACATGAAGTGATTACCAGGTCATGTTCTAATTAATACTGTCTTTTATGTTTCTACCTTCTGCTATCCAGCAGCTTAAATTCTATCCTGTAAACACGAGCTTGGCTGACGAATAACCAACAGCTTGGCTGACGAGAGAAGTTAACGCATCGGTTAAGAATAAGAAAGAACCATGGAACAGATATAGGGAGCAGGGATCAAGTGTATCCCTGGAGGAGTTTCAGGTACGAAGAAGCAAAGTAATAAAGGAAATCAGAAGGGCAAAAAGGGGACAGGAGATAGCTCTGGCATATAGCATTAAGGACAATCGATTTTATAAATACATAAGGGGGAAAATGGTAAGAAGAGAGTGAGTGGGACACCTCAAGAATCAAAGCGGTCAACTTTGAGTGGAGCCACAGTGGATGGGCAAGATCCTCAATTAGTATTTCTCCTCTGTATTTACCGAGGAGAAAGGCAGGAGACGGAGGAACTTGGGGAGCAGTCAGTGTCAATGTCGATGAGGTGCTGAAGGTACTATCGTGTATGAAGGTAGACAAATCTCCAGGGCCTGATCAGATACATCCAAGGACATTGTGGGGAACCAAAGAGGAAATTGTGGGAGCCCTGGTTGAAATTTACGAGTCGTCTTTAAATATAGGAGAGGTGCCGGAAGACTGGAGGGTGGCAATTGTTGTGCCTCTATTCAAGATGGGCTGCAGGGAAATGCTGGGAACTATAGGCCAGTGAGTTTAACATCTGTAGTTGGAAAGTTACTAGAGATTATTCTGAGGGATAGGACACAGGCATTTAGGCGGACAAGGGCCGATTACGGTTAGTCAACATGGTTTTGCACCTTGGAAATAGTGTCTCACAAATCTGATTGAGTTTTTTGATGATGTGACCAAAAAGGTCAATGAGGGCAGAGCTGTAGATGTTGTATATATGGACTTCAGCAAAGCATTCGACAAGTTCCGCATGGTAGATTGCTCTTGAAGGTTAGATCGCATGAAATGCAAGGTGAGATAACTGAATGGATAGGAAATTGGCTTAATGTAAGGAAGCAGAATATGATGGGGAAGGTTGCATCTTGGTCCGGAGGCCAAGAAGTGGTGTGGTGCGCCTAGAAGTGTGCCTAAGGCTTTGTTGCTGGGCCCGTTATTGTTTGTTATCTATATCTATGATTTGGGTGAGAACATACACGGCAAGATTAGCAAATTTGCAGATGATACAAAAGTGGGTGGTTTTGCAGATAGTGAAGATGATTGTGAAAAATTGCAGCAGGATCTTGATCGATTGGCCAGGTGAGCTAAGGAATGGTTGATGGAATTTAATACAGAGAAATGTGAGGTGTTGCATTTTGGGAAGTCTAACATGGGCAGGATCTATACAGTGAATGGTAGAGCTCTGGGAAATGTTGTAGAGCAGAGGGATCTAGGAGTGCAGGTGCGTGATGTCTTGAAGGTGGAGTCACAGGTAGATCGGGTTGTCAAAAAGACTTTTGGCACATTGGCCTTCATCATTCAGAGTATTGAGCATAGAAGTTGGGAGGTCATGTACCAGTTGTGTAAGACTTTGGTGAGGCCGCATTTAGAGTATTGTGTTCAGTTCTGGGCACCATGTTATAGGAAAGATGTTATGCTGGAAAAGGTACAGAGAAGATTTATGAGGATGTTGCCAAGACTAGAGGGTCTGTACAGGCTGGGACTCTATTTCTTGAAGCGCAGGAGGATGAGGGGTGATCTTATAGAGGTGTATAAAATCATGAGAAGAATAGATCGGGTAGATGCACAGTCTCATGCCCAGAGTAGGGGAATCGAGGACCAGAGGACATAGGTTTAAGGTGAAGGGGAAAAGATTGAATAGGAATCTGAGAGGTAACTGAGAGTTGTACGGAACAAGCTGCCAGAGGAGGTAGTTGAGGCAGGAACTATCCCAACATTTCAGAAATAGTTACATGATTGGGACAGGTTTAGATAGATATGGACTTAAGGCCGGTAGGTGGGAGTAGCGTAGCTGGGACATGTTGGCCAGTGTGGGCAAGTTGGGCCGAAGGGCCTGTTTCCACAGTGTATCACTCTACGACTATGACACAACACTGTTAAGCCTGCTATCTAATATTTAGTTAGTTAACTCAAAAACATATATTTTTCATTCTGATGTTATGGTAAACACCAATGTTATATAATTCTTAATTATCAACAGCATATGGAAACAAGAGCATGCAAAATATCTGGAGAAGTAGTGTTCTTACAGAGCACAAATCCTGTGAGAAATTCCTCAAATTATTATGTCTTAGATCCAGTTTTTGCAGTCGTGCTAGCTGTCCAGCAATACATTTTTCACTGATGCAGTTTACATTGTCTAATTCATTTTCAGATAGGTCCAATGACCTGATATATTCTGTTTCAAAGCCAAGGTGTAACAAATCATCTTGTCCACTTCCAAACGAGGGTCTTTTTGGTGCACCATCTAAGAGAAAGCATGGGTATTTTTAAAGTTCCACCAAATGAAGCAATTTTTCACTTGCAAATAGTTCTGTTATAACGTGAATTGTGTTACGAAAGGTTGCATTAGAAAATAAATTGTGTCAATGGGGAAAAGAGGATTAGAGGTTAGAGAATTTCAAGCTTATAATAACAAAGTTCGCCCCCACCCTCAACAGGATTTTGAAAAATATATATTTAATAGCTTTAAGTTAATTTTCATTACTGCAAATTATGTTATGAGCAATTCAGCCCACATAACACAAATATGTTTCCCTAATTCACCAACAGCATTATATTCAATTTGCAGTACTGAAATTTGTGTTATACAAAATTACTCAAGAAATATGTTAATATTTATGGGACTAGCCAAGATGGAGCATCTTGGTCAGCGTGGACTTGTTGGCCCAAAGGGCCCAAGTACATACAAGGTCTCTCCAAATACACTATGGCAGTATCTAAACCTATTGCAGTCCTCGTCTAATATCAAACTATATAGATGGCTTACTCCATGACTAATAAACAAATAAAATGCATCAAAGAATAGTCAAAATAAGGTCTATTGCAATTAGTCTGGTGGAAAATGGGAGGAGGGAGAATAAAATATTACACCAGTACACTTCAGTGAATGAGAATGTGTTGAAAAGATAAAGATAAAGACTAAGAAATTATTTAAGTGGTTGAAAGTATAATCAATAAGTAAATTAGAGCTTTAGAAAAGACAGTGACTGAATTTGCAGAACAATCCTGTATGATAATAAATGCCTCTTCTGTGAAATTAATTTAGATATTCTATCTCATCACTACTGATTTGGAATAGTCCAAAAAAACCCCCATTATTCATAAATCAAATTCAGAGTTTTCATTACCTGATCTTGGAGAAGTCACTCTCCCATTTGCGTTAACTGCAAGCTCGACATCGTTAGGTTCATTCTACCAAAATCATAACCATAATCATAAGTTAGAGCTTTATTAGCCAAGTATGTTTTGCAACATACGAGAAATTTGATTTGCCATACAGTCATACCAATAAAAAGCAACAAAACACACAAGATACATTTTAACATAAACATCCACCACAGTGACTCCTCCACATTCCTCACGGTAATGGAAGGCAATAAAAAAGTTAAATCTCTTCCCTTCTTTGTCCTCCCGCGGACCTCAAGCCTTCCGTTGATGGGACAATCTTGGCTCCCGTAGCCGGCAGTTGGGCCCTCCGTATCGGGGCAATCAAGCTCCCACACCGAGGGGATCTCTGCCCCCCCATGCCGGGTGATCGGACTCCGGGTCGGGGCTAGTCGAACCTCTTGCAACTTTGGAGCTTCCCAACATCGGCCTCGACCTGAGACCTTGAGTTCCTCGATGTTGAAATCCACAGGTCGCAGATGGAGCAACGATCCCAGGCAAAGTATACCAGGCTCCGATGGTAAGTCCACGGCCCCGCGATGGGGCTCAAAATTAGTCTCGAGCAAGGCTGCCAGCTCCATGATGTTAGGCCGCAGAGCGACTGGAGATACGATCCGGAAAACAAGCACACCTCCGGCAAGGTAGGAGATTGAAAAAAATGTTTCCCCCGACCTACCCACCCCCTCCCCCCCTCCCCCCCACATAATACAAACTAGATAATACAAACTAGAGAACATTAACACATACTTTCGAAAACACACTAAAAATAACAAAAAAGACAAAAAGACAGAGACCGTTGGCGAGGCTGCCATCACTGACGCCGCCACCCGTCATAAAGAAGTTAATTTTTTTTTAATTGGAAACATTTGCTCAAGATTGGATCCATTATGAAAGAAACATATTTGTATAAAATAACTTCTTAAACAGTTACCACTATATATTGAAGATCACAGGGCAATGGCCTTCATCAGTCAGGTTACGGAATATAGGTTGGGATGTTATGTTACATTTGGACGTAAATGTGGATGGGTTGGTGAATAAGCATTCTGTCGACACCAAAACTGGGGGAGTTGCAGAGTGAGGTATGTGTCCATTTTCATTACTGCAAATTATGTTATGAGCAATTCAGCCCACATAACACAAATACGTTTCCCTAATTCACCAACAGCATTATATTCAATTTGCAGTACTGAAAGTTGCAGAGTGAGCTATCAGATGATACTGCAGGATATAGAACATTTGCAGAACTGGGTGAGGAAATGGCAGATGGAGTTTAATCCAAGTAAGTGTGAGGTGTTGAACTTTGAGAGTTTTAATGCAAGGAGAGCCCACAGTTATTAACAAGATCCTTAACAGCATTCATGTGCCGAATGATCTTGGATTCCGAGTTCATAGCTCACTGAAGGCAGCAGCACAAGTAGATAGGGTGTAAATGTGTATGATATGCTTCTCCTCATTGCTAGGGGCATTAAGTAAGAGTGGTGTTTAAGAGGCTTTTAGATAGGCACAAGGAAGGGAATAGAGGGGATATGGATCATGTACAGGCAGATGAAGTCAGTTGAACTTGGCATCATTTACTATGAATAGATAGAAGTCTTTTACCCAGAGGAGGGGAATCAAGAACTAGTCATAAGTTTAAAATGTAAGAGGGGAATGATTTAATAGGAACTCGATAGGGCATCTTTTTCCACATGAATGAATGAATGAGGGTATGGAATGAGCTGCCAGAGGAGGTAGTTGAGGCAGGTACTATAACATTTAAAAAACATTTGGAGAGGGACATGGATAGGAAAGGTTTAGAGGGATATGGGCCAAACACGGGCAGGTGGGACTAATGCAGATGGGGTTTCTTGGTCGGCATGGATAAGGGGCTGATGGGCCTGTTTCCATGCTATATGACACTTTGACTCTATAGCATGTTTTCGTGCAGAACAGTTATCACTGACCATTATAAAATAGATCCTTATTATAAAGAATAACATAAAGAGAGACATAGGAAGTCTTGTATACCAGCTGCTATAAGGTTATATAATGTGCATAAATAACTGCACTTTTTTTCATTCATTGTATTTTAACTTGTATTTTAACTTGTATTTTAACTTGTATTTTAACTTGTATTTTAACTTGTTAAGTATGGAAGCTATTTGAGGGAATGTGTGGTGTTATGTCTGTCTTGAAGCTGTCGTGGCACTGTAATTTCCTGTAAAGGATTATTAAAGGTATAATCAATCAATCAATCAATCAATAAAGATAATGAAACTTGCATAAAGGGTAACTTGCATACAGATACAATGAACTGTGCATGCTGGTATACAAAAAAAAAGACAACGTGCTGGAGTACCTCAGTGGCTCAGGCAGCAGATCAGTTACAGTGTCCTCCATAATGTTTGAGACAAAGATCCATCATTTATTTATTTGCCTATGTACTCCACAATTTGAGATTTGTAATAGAAAATATCACGTGGTTAAAGTGCACATTGCCAGATTTTAATAAAAGCCCTTTTTATACATTTTGGTGTCAACATGTAGAAATTACAGCAGCGTTTATACATAGTCCTCCATTTCAGGACAGCATAATGTTTGGGACACATGGCTTCACAGGTGTTTGTATTTGCTCAGGTGTTTTTAAATGCCTCCTTAATGCAGGTATAACAGAACTCTCAGCACCTAGTCTTTCCTCCAGTCTTTCCATCATCTTTGGAAACTTTTATTGCTGTTATTCAACATGAGGACCAAAGTTCAATATCAATCAATCAATCAATATCAGTTTTATTCGTCACTTGCACATATGGAAGTTGTGCCAATGAAAGTCAAAGAAGCCATTATGAGAATGAGAAACAAGAATAAAACTGTTATAGAGACACCTTAGGATTACCAAATTTAACTGTTTGGAACACCATTGAGAAGAAAGAAAGCACTGGCGAGCTTACAAATCGCAAAGGGACTGGCAGGCCAAGGAAGACCTCCACAGCTGATGACAGAAGAATTCTCTCTATAATAAAGAAAAATCCCCAAACATCTGTCCGACAGATCAGAAACACTCTTCAGGTGTGGATTTGTTAATGACCACTGTCCGCAGAAGACTTCATGAACAGAAATACAGAGGCTACACTGCAAGATGCAAACCACTGGTTAGCTGCAAAAATAGGATGGCCAGGTTACAGTTTGCCAATAAGTACTTAAAAGAGCAACCGTAGTTCTGGAAAAAGGTCTTGTGGACAGATGAGACGAAGATTAACTTATATCAGAGTGGTGGCAAGAGCAAAGTATGGAGGAGAGAAGGAACTGCCCAAGATCCAAAGCACACCACCTCATCGGTGTAACACAGTAGTGGGGGTGGTATAGCCTGGGCATGTATGGCTCCTGAAGGTACTGGCTCACTTATCTTCATTGATGAATCAACTGCTGATGGTAGTAACATAATGAATTCAGAAGTGCACAGACACATCCTACCTGCTCAAGTTCAAACAAATGCCTCAAAATTCATTGGCCAGCTGTTCATTCCACAGCAAGACAATGATCCCAAACATACTGCTAAAGCAACAAAGGAGTTTTTCAAAGCTAAAAAATGGTCAGTTCTTGAGTGGCCAAGTCAATCACCCGATCTGAACCTAATTGAGCATGCCTTTTATATGCTGAAGAAATAATGAAGGCCTGGCAGAGCATCATCAGAGAAGACACCCAGCAACTGGTGATGTCCATGAATCGCAGACTTCAAGCAGTCATTGCATGCAAAGGATATGCAACAAAATACTAAACATGACTACTTTCATTTACATGACATTGCTGTGTCCCAAACATTATGTTCCCCTGAAATGGGGATATGTACAAACACTGCTGTAATTTCTACATGGTGAAACCAAAATGTATAAAAATGGACTTTATTAAAATCTGACAATGTGCACTTTAACCACATGTAATTTTTCTATTACAAATCCCAAATTGTGGAGTACAGAGGCAAATAAATAAATTATGGGTCTTTGTCCCAGACATTATGGAGGGCACTGTAGTTACTCCAGCACTTTGTGCCTTTATATAAAAATGAACAAATATTGTACCAAACCAGAAATGGTAGACATGAGGAAAGTCAGAGTTGGCGGAACACTTTATTCTGTCGGGACTCTTTAAAGTATTTGAGGTATTATATGGGAAACCAGAAATTCACTAGATACATGAAAAAAAAAATTGGGGGGGGGGAAGTTGGGGGGGGGGGGGGGGGGGGGGGGGGGGGTTCAGGGCATACATTTTTAAGATAGCCATTAATAACCTCATAAGAGAATTCAGGAAAAATGTCTCTGCCTAAAAGGTGCAAAATATAAGGAAAGGTTGAGCTGAAAGTGCTAATACATCCAGGGGGTGAGCAAATATAAAGGAAGAGATAGATATGTTAAAGGGGTGACGTGAGAACATCTCGAGACATAAATACAATAAGGCAGTACAATAAGAACACACCATATCCATGTACTAAGAATGATTGCATAGGGTGATGTTCAGGCTAAGGAATTTTTAAAGTAAAAAAGTATGAAACTAAATATGCACTACCGATTGTTGTAGGCAATCGCACAGATCAAGCCAATATTTTCCTTTATCCATAAAATGCAAGATCTTAAATGGATAGGGAATCCACCACCTTCAATAATGAAGCTGTGGAGTGCAGCTCATTTAGTATTTTCAGTGCTTTCTTGTGGGACAAAAATGTGCTGGTATGTATATCAATTTCAAATTAAGTCACATCTATCAGGAATTTTTTCCAGTTCTGATTTTATGATCAATCTACTTCCAGTTTAATAAATAACTAAAAAGTGTGAAATCACTGTCACAAAAAAAGTGTTGACTATTTTATCTCCAGGACAAAGTCATTACTCTGCTTTTCAGTACTTTGGAACAAAGCTGCTAAAAATATCACTTGCCCTACAAATGGAAGTCTTAAAACCACAAATGAAATTCAATATTAAAATGTTTTGGCACGTTCTGCAATAAGAAAAATAACACTATTCCCATGACATTGCCGTAAATTTGTCTTGTTTTACAGTTGACATTAGAGACTTGCTCAGAAACTCAGTCTCAAACTCGACAATGGGCCCAGAATTTCACCAGGTTCAATACTTCACCTTCATTGTTGATGAGTTAATTTTTCATTAACTTGCTGTGCTAAGTATTTATGCATTTCTTTAAAACTGCTGGAATTTGAATTATCAGTATGGAACAAATGCTTTCTGTGTTTTTTGTGAAACCTAATAGATTTTATGATAAACATTTTGTCAAATAACATGTAGATTTGAAACTGATATACATTGTGGTAAATAATGTGACTACTGAAAAATCTATTTGTGAAAAGGGAAACTAACGTACCAGATTGAATATTGATATTACTTGCAATAGATTTCTTTTGAAACTAAAATTTCCATACCAATAAATTGTAGTGCCTCAACTTAACCGTGGATTCGCCGTATGTTCCAGAACAGATGGTATCATTTGAATTCGTAGCCAGTGCTTCACTTCCTAAATTAAAAAGGTTGGGATATTTTCAATTAACATGGAAATAAAAATACAGAGAAACTCCTACTAAGCACATTTAAGTCAGCCAGACTAGAATACAACAGGAAAATAATCCTTCAATACCCAAATAACCTGCATTTTGGTTACAATACGCTTTGTTTCAGTCACCACAAATACATTTCCAGCAGCCAGACGTGTGTTTTTAATAGAGCAAATTGTACAAAATTAAGCGTTGACATTATTCCTTATAATAGACCATGCACCAAATATTAATGAAGAAAATCCATACACAAAAGCGATTGTTCCTTTTAACACATGGAGAAAAAAAATAGCTGATATTTTCATCGGAACCAAACAAACAATATTAAAGCCACTTGTGAAATATTTTCTTGCTTTCAAAGCAAGAAAGTTATTGCGCTGTTAATTTATTACAGACTTATTTAAATGATACAGAGGCGGCTTAGAAAACATTTTATCAGGATGCATCACAGCATGGTTTGGGAACAGCTCAATCTAAGACCGCAAGAAATCGCAGAGAATTGTGGACGCAGCCCAGACCATCATGTAAACCAACCTCCCTTCCAATGACCATCTGCACTTCACACTGCCTTGGCAAGGCCATCTGTATAATCAAGGATGAGTCTCACCCTGGACACTTCCTCCTCTCCCCTCTCCCATTCGGCAAGAGATACAGAAGTATGAAAATGTATACTTAAAAATTCAGGGACAATTTCTTCTCAGCTGTTATCAGGCAGCTGAACCATCCTAACACCATCTGTAGAGCGGCATTGAGTTATCATCTCATTGGAGACCCTCGGGCTATCTTTAATTGGACTTTATGCGGCTTTATCTTGCATTAAACATTATTCCCTTTATCCTGTATCTGTACACTGTGGACAGCTTGATTGTATTCATGTATAGTCTTTCCGCTGTCTACGTAGCACGCAACAAAAAAGCCTTTCACTGTACCTCGGTATGCGTGACAATAAACTAAACTAAGATAAAATAACCTCCCTAACTGCAATAAAACAAAGAGCTAAATTCATAAACTTGTTTGAATATCCGAAAGAAGCTCACCTTCGCTCACCAAGTCGTTAAAGATGAGATTTTCTTTTCCATCAGTTGCCAATACATTTGACAACAGAGTACAATCATTATTTTTATCCAATACTTCCTCATAGTAACACAGTTCAGAATTTGTATTTGAATTCTGCATTACCAAAGATGTTGATTCTGATGTACCATTTTGCCAGAGTCCAAAGGAAGCAACAGTAACTATAAAGAATAGAAGCAAAACTTACTAGGTTGCTTGCTATTAAAAACATATGCTGCAAAATCTGTGTAAGAATCTGGCTAAGGGGGGAAATGCATGGTTAACATCACTGTGGTTGGGGATTAGGAAGATGTTGATTTTCTGGCATGCATAATGTGCATAGCACCATGTGCAAAAGCATCACAAATTTGGGGCTTTCAACTTAATAATGAGTAGCAAGTGGATATTAATTGGAAAGTCATAAACAGAATGATTTATCTCAAAATAGTGGGTGCACTTTAAGTGAGATCTTCTGCTTCAAGTAGAGGGGCTGTTTTGAGGTAGTTTAGGGTGGTGAGAAGATGATGAGAGCAGACACACACAGTTGGTCTCCTATATTACTGTGTCATATGCAGGGAAACTTTATGTCAAGAGTCAAGAGTGTTTTATTGTCATGTCCCACATAGAACAATGAAATTCTTACTTGCTGCAACACAACAGAATATGTAAACATAGTGCACTGTAAATAATACGATAAACAATATATATACACGCACTCACAAGTACACACACACACACACATATATATATATATATATATATATATTTCATTTACTGTTCATTAACTGTCACATACACCAATTGGTGCAGTGAAATTCACTGGCCAGGTCAGTCATACAATTTAAAAAAGCAACACTCAAAAAAACACATTTTAACATAAACATCCATCACAGTGACTCCTACACATTCCTCACTGTGATGGAAGGCAAAAATAAAGTTTCAAGTCCTTCCCTTGTTGTTCTTCCTTGGTCGGGGGCCTTGGCGGGACAGTCTTGAGTCCCGTAGCTGGCGGCGTTCGGGCCCTCCACGTCGAGGCGTTCAGCTCCCGCATCAGGGGTTGTCAGCTCCCCCACACAGGGCGATCAAACCTCACGTTGGGGCTGGACGAACCTTCTGCGGCATTGGAGCTCCCGACTAGCCTCTCCCGAGACTGCAAGCCCTTGATGGTAAGTAAGTCCGCAGTCCGCGGTGGGAATGATCCCAGGCAAGGGATACATACACACATACTCAAAAAATAAAACAATAGTAGTGCAATAATAATAATAATAATAATCATAATAATAATAATAGTCTATGTAATTCAGAGATAATTTGAGGTTGTAGTGTTTAATAGCCTGATGGCTGTAGGGAAGAAGCTGTTCCTCAATCTGAACGTTACAGTTTTCAGGTTCCTGTACCTGCTTCCCGATGGCAGAGTGTGAAATGAGTGTGTGGCCAGGATGTTGCATTCAAATTGAACTCTAGCAATGTTCAATTCCAAAACAGTGGTGGTGTGAATAAAGATACTACAGGAAAAGGGAGGATGGAGAGTTGCATGGGACAAACGTCCAGGGTAGAGGGGAGGAAAAGAGGTTGCGGGTTGGAGGTTTGATATCAAAATAAAGTAAAGTAAAGTAAAGTATCCTTTATTGCCATTCAGACTTTGCAGTCTGAATGAAATTTCGTGCCCAATAAAGAACATCATATTTATATAGGGGTGTGTGGGCGGGAGGGATGTGTGGAAGGGTGGGGGGTTGCGTGGGCGGTTGTGGGGGCAGGGAGTTGTGTGGGCGGGGGGAGGGGGGGGTGTGGGCGGGAGGGTGATTGTGGGGCGAGGTGGGGGTGTGGGCAGGGGGGGTGTGAGAGTGGGGGAGAGGGGTGAGTGTGGACGGGGGGGGTGTGGGCAAATTCTCCGCTCCGAAAATTGTGTCCTCCGCCGGCCATCCAGAGCGTCCCTCAGCTCCAGTAAAGCTGGTGCAGGAAGGGGCGGACCGTCCCACGGAGTGACAGGAGAAAAGACCAATCCACGCTGCGCTGACTGGCAGGAGAGGAGATCGTTCTGAGCACCCGTGGTTCTTAAAATTTTTAAACCTCGCTAATACAATAGACCACCGATCGGAACTAAACTTGGTGCACTCGCAGGACAGGAGGATGGTGAGTGAGCTGGTGAAAAATCGTAGCGCTATTGCGTACCATTTTTGCGCAAATAGAAAAACCGCGCAAACCGGAAGACCACAAGATCAGAGTTTTAGTTATGTACTAGACCAAGTGCAGACCCGTTGGGTCTGTTTCCCCAACGGCGTTTGTGGGGGGGGGGGGGGGGGGGCGCGGCATCACACTCACTAACAACCGCTCAAACACACAGGTGGGGGGAGGGGGGAGAGGGAGACGGGGTGGAGAGATGGGAGGGTGAGAAGTGGGGAGGGAGGGGCGAGGAGGAGGAGGAAACGGGAGAGATTTGGGAGGGAAAGGAGAGTGGGGTAGGGTGTGGGGAGAGAGGTGTGGGGGTGAGGGGGGGGAGTTGGGAGGGAGGGGAGGAGGGAAGGAGGGGGAGAGGGGTGGGGGAGAGGGGGGGAAGAGTGGGGAGGGAGAGTGTAGGGGGAGGGGGGAGAGAAGTGGACGAGTGGGGAGGGAGGGGTAGGGGGAGTGATGGAAGAGAGACAGAGGGGTAGGGGGAAGGGGTGGGGGGAGAGAGGGGAGGGAGGGGGAGAGTGAGGGGTGGGGGAGGGAGAGGGGTGGAGTAAGGGGGAGTGGTTGAAGAGGGACAGGGGTAGGGGAAAGGGGGCGGGGGAAGAGAGGGAAGGGGGTGGGGTAGAGAGGGAAGGGGGGTGGGGGAGAGAGGGATGGGTGGGAGGAGGAGTGGGAGAAGGGTGAGGAGAGGGAGATGGAGAGGGGGAGAGAGGGGAGGGGGAGAGATGTGTGGTGGTAGGGGAGAGAGGAGGAAGAGTGTGGAGGGAGGGGGAAGAGTGGGGAGGGGGAAGGGGTGGGGAGAGAGGGAAGGGGTGGGAGAGAGAGGGAAGGGGTGGGGGAAGAAAGGGATGGGGATGGGGGTGGGGGGAGGGGGAGGAGAGGGAGAGGAGAGAGGGGTGGAGGAGGGGGAGGAGAGAGGGATGGGGTAGAGGGAGAGAGGTGTGGGGGAGGGGCGGAGGGAGGGAGATGGGGTAGAGGGGTGGGGGAGAGGGAAGGTGAGTGGGAGAGAGAGGGATGGGAGGGGGAGGAGAGGGAGAGTGGTGAAGAGAGGGGGAGGAGAGAGGTGTGGGGGAGGGGAGAGAGGTGTGGGGGAGGGAGGGGAGGAGAGAGATGGGGTAGGGGAGGGAGGGGGCAGAGTGTGGAGTGAGGGGGAGAGGGGTGGGGGAGAGAGGGGAAAGAGTGGGTAGGGAGAGTGGGAGGGGGAGGGGGGGGAGAGAGTGGAATAGTGGAGAGGGAGGGGGAGAGGGGTAGGAGGAGTGGTGGAAGAGGGTCAGAGGGGTAGGGGGAAGGGGTGGGGGGAGAGAGGGGAGGGAGGGGGAAGGGAGGGGGAGAGAGAGGGGTGGGGAAGGGAGAGGAGTGGGGTGAGGGAGAGTGGAAGAGTGGGGAGGGAGGGGTAGGGGGAGTGGTGGAAGAGGGACAGAGGGGTAGGGGGAAGGGGGCGGGGCTCCTGCAAAGGCATATGTAAATGGTTCCATTCCGATTGGACATCTGTGAGCATTGGGCATTGTGACATCACACGATGGAACGTTCACCAGGGGCTGGGGCTGGGGCTGCTTCTATGGGTGAGAAGCCAGTTTTCTTTAGAAATATGGGGGGGGGAGGATTTGATTAAAAATGTGTACATAAACACGACGAAATGTAATCAGGAGTGGATACTTTGAAAGAAAAGTGAAATCTCTACCGAAATGGAAAAGATCTCGGCGATTCTGCGTCTGGTTTCGGAGTAGCAAGGAATCAAAGGAACAAAGCCGGCCGGCAGCCGGACGGACGGACCCCGTACGGCGGCAGCCACACAGTTTTAAAGATTGACTAGACCAAGTGTTGACCCGTTGGGTCTGTTTCCCCAACGGCGTTTGCGGGGGAGGGGGATGTGAGAAGAGGGGAGGGAGGGGAGAGGACGAGGAGGAAACGGGATAGATTTGGGAGGGAAAGGAGAGCGGGGTAGAGGGTGAGAGATGGGGAGAGAGATGTGGGGGAGGGGGGATGGGGAGGAGGGAGGGAGGGGGAGAGGGGTGGGAGAGAGAGGGGGAAGAGTGGGGAGGGAGAGTGGAGGGAAAGGGGGAGAGAAGTGGAAGAGTGGGGAGGGAGGAGGAGAGGGGTAGGGGAGTGATGGAAGAGGGATAGGGGGAAGGGGGCGGGGGGAGAGAAGGAAGGGGGTGGGGTAGAGAGGGAAGGGGGTGGGGGAGAGAGGGATAGGAGAGGGAGAGGGGTGAGGAGAGGGAGAGGGGGTGGAGAGAAGGGGGAGAGAAGTGGAAGAGTGGGGAGGGAGGGAGGGGTAGAGGGGTAGCGGGAGTGGTGGAAGAGGGACGGGGGAGTGGTGGAAGAGGGACAAAGGGGTAGGGGCAGGGGTGGGGGAGAGGGGGGAAGGGAGGGGAAGAGAGAGGGGTGGGGGAGGGAGAGGGGTGGGGTAAGGGGATAGAAGTGGAAGAGTGGGGAGGGAGGGGTATGGGGAGTGGTGGAAGAGGGACAGAGGGGTAGGGGGAAGGGGGTGGTGGTAGAGAGGGAAGGGGGGTGGCGGAGAGAGGGATGGGTGGGAGAGGGAGAGGGGTGAAGAGAGGGAAACATAGAAATTAAGTGCAGGAGTAGGCCATTCGGCCCTTCTAGCCTCTAGACCAAGTGCAGACCCGTTGGGTCTGTTTCCCCAACGGCGTTTTGCGGGGGTGGGGGCGAGGGGGGGCTGCAGCATCAAACTCACATTAACCACCCCCCAAACACACAGGTGGGGGGAGGGGGGGTGAGAAGAGGGGAGGGAGGGGAGAGGAGGAGGCGGAAACGGGACAGATTTGGGAGGGAAAGGAGAGCGGGGTAGGGGGTGAGAGAGGGGGATGGGGAGAGAGATGTGGGGGAGGGGTAGGATGGGGAGGTAGGGGAGGAGGGAGGGAGGGGGAGAGGGGTGGGGGGAGAGAGGGGGAAGAGTGGGGAGGGAGAGTGGAGGGGGAAGGGGGAGAGGTGGAAGAGTGGGGAGGGAGGAGGAGAGGGGTAGGGGGAGTGATGGAAGAGGGACAGAGGGGTAGGAGGAAGGGGGCGGGTGGAGAGAGGGAAGGGGGTGGCGTAGAGAGGGAAGGGGGGTGGGGGAGAGAGGGATGGGTGGGAGAGGGAGAGGGGTGAGAAGAGGGTGACATAGAACCATAGAAATTAAGTGCAGGAGTAGGCCATTCGGCCCTTCGAGCCTGCACCACCAATCAATATGATCGTGGCTGATCATCCAACTCAGTATCCAGTACCTGCCTTCTCTCCATACCCCCTGATCCCTTTAGCCACAAGGGCCACATCTAACTCCCTCTTAATTATAGCCAATGAACTGGCCTCAACTACCTTCTGTGGCAGATAATTCCAGAGATTTACCACTCTCTGTGTGAAATTTTTTTTTCTCATCTCTGTCCTAAAGGATTTCCCCCTTATCTTTAAACTGTGACCCCTTGTTCTGGACTTCCCCAACATCTGGAATAACCTTCCTGCATCTAGCCTGTCCAACCACTTAAGAATTTTGTACGTTTCTATAAGATCCGCCCTCAATCTTCTAAATTCTAGCGTGTACAAGCCGAGTCTATCCAGTCTTTCTTCATATGAAAGTCCTGACATCCCAGGAATCAGTCTGGTGAACCTTCTCTGTACTCCCTCTATGGCAACAATGTCTTTGAGCATTGGGCATTGTGACATCACACGATGGAACGTTCACCATGGGCTGGGTCTCCTGCAAAGGCATATATAAATGAATCCATTCCGATTGGACATCTGTGAGCATCGGGCATTGTGACATCACACGATGGAACGTTCACCAGGGGCTGGGGCTGGGGCTGCTTCTATGGGTGAGAAGCCAGTTTATTTTTGAAATATTGGGGGGGGGGGGGAGAAGGATTTGATTAAAAACGTGTACTTAAACACGACGAAATGTAATGAGGAGCGGATACTTAGAAAGAAAAGTGAAATCTCTACCGAAATGGAAAAGATGTCGGCGATTCTGCGTCTGGTTTCGGAGTTGCAGGGAATCAAAGGAAGAAAGGCGGCCGGCAGCCGTCCATGTAAATGGATCCATTCCGATTGGACATCTGCGAGTATTGGGCATTGTGACATCACACGATGGAACGAATCGAAAGGCAGAAAGGCAGCCGGACGGACGGCAGGCGGCAGCCACAGAGTTTTATATAATAATAGATAGAAGATAGATAGATAGATGGTATATATTGCAAATGTAGGCTAGATGAATGCGTTAACACTGCACCAAAACTTGTTCGGCCACAATACTTTTGTGCAGAAACATGGAACTGCAAATGCTGGTTTACACCAAAGATAGAAACAAAGTGCTGGTGTAACTCAGCAGGTCAGGCAGCATCGTTGGAGAAAAAGGATAGGTGACACTTTGGTTCCCGACCCAAAATGGCACCCGTCCTTTTTATCCCGAGATACTTTTGTGCAGATCAGATTTACTCAAGAGGTTCAGGGATGAGGAAAGATGGGCAAGAGATTAAATAGAAGTGTAAGAAATTCAAAACGGGATTTATGGAGTCATGGAGCTATGCATCATGGAAAGGGGGCCTTCGGCACAAGGTGCCCCAGCTACACTAGTCCCTCCTCCCCGCATTTGCCCCATATCTCCCTATCTTTTACATGTACCTGTCCAAATGTCTTTTAAATGTTTTTATAGTTTTTGCCTCAACCACCTCTTCTGGCAGCTCATTCCATAAACCTATTACCCTATGTGGAAAAGTTGCCCTTCAGAGTCCAATTAAATCTTTCTCCTCTCACCTTAAACATGTGTCCTTTGGCTCTTGACTCCCCAACTCTGGTTAAAAGACTCTGCATCTACCCTATCTATTCCCTCATGATCTTATACACCTCTATAAGTTCACCTCTCATCCTCCTACGTTGCAAGGATTACAGTCCTAGCCTGCCCAATTGCTCCCTATAGGTCACACCCACAATTCCTAGCAACATCCTCGTAAATCCTCTCTGCACTGTTTCCAGCTTAACAATATCTTTCCTGCAGCAGGGTGGCCAAAACTGAACAGCTGTAACATAACATCCCAAATTCTGTACTCAATACCCAGACTGATAAAGGCCAATGTGCTAATAGCTGAAGGTCAATACGCCAAAAGCCTTCTTGACCACCTGATAATTTCAAGATACTATGCACCTGCATTCCTAGATCCCTCTGCTCTAGAAGACGCCCCAGAGCCCTGCCATTTATTGTGAAGGTCCTGCCTTGGTTAGACTTCCCAAAATGCAGCACCTCATATTTATCTGCATTACCAATTCCTTTGCCCACTTGCCCAAATGACCAAGATCCAGCTGTAATCTTTGAATACCATCTTCATAATCTAAAATACCACCCACTTTAGTGTCATCTGCAAATTGACTAATCCTGCCTTGTACATTCTCATCCAAACTGTTGAAAAAAAACAAAAACAGCAAAGGGCCCAGCACCAATCCTTGAGACACATCACTAGTCACATGTCTCCTGTCTAAAAAACAACCTTTTACCATCACCCTCTGCTTCCTTTCATGAAATCAATTTTCCATCAAGTCGGCTAGCTCTTCCTGGATCCCATGTAATTTAACCTTCCAAAACAGCCTACCATGTGCAATCTTGACAAATGCTTGCTGAAATCCATATGGACATCGTCTATGGTTCTGCCCTCATCAATCCTCTTGGTTACATCTTCAAAATCTCAGATTTGTGAGACACAATCTCCCACGTACAAAATCGTGCTGATTATCCCTAATCAGCCCTTGTATACCTAAATTAATTGAATGGAAAAAATAGTGCGACACTGCTCCCATGAGCAATGGCCAGAGACAACTTCACCTGTGGAAGGGTCTACCTGTCAATGATAGGCCGAGTCAGCCACAGCAGGAAATGCAACCATAGATGAAACATTCTCCTCTCCAACACGACAACATTAAAGCCACACCAACTTTCACAGATGGACGGATGCTAACTCCCTAACTGATCTCAGCACGATCACTTTAATGTCAAGCAAAGGCAATTGACATGACAGGAATAGAGAAAAATTAGAATGTGGACAATGAGGCGAATACAGCATATGACCAAGCAGCAAGCTCAAAAGTTGCAGATCCACAGCTTCTTGGTCGCAGAAGGCGAAACCTTTAAGGGAAAACGTCAGAGGAAAAAACAGAGTAGCAGACCCAGAAGATATTAATTAAGTTCAAGTTCAAATGTATTTGTCACATGCACTATAAGGTGCAGTGAAATGTAAAAAGCTTTCTTCACTGTTCAAGCCCACTGGTCAGGATGGTCGGAATGCCGACGTCGCGACAGGTCGATCACACCCCGCGGCCCGGAGCTCTCAATCGACCACGTCCTTACTGCAGACTGCATCTTCCAGATGTTGTAAGCCGCAGGCCGGCAGTCAGAGCTCGTCTCCGATGACCCCCGGAGAGGGATCGCCCGCTCCACGATGGTAAAGTAATGTCCGCTCCACGCCTGCCGCCAGAAGCTCCACAGACCGAGGCTCCAAGATGTTGTAGGCTGCAGGCCAGCGGTCGGAGCGCTTCTCCGGCGACCCCCGGCAAAGGGGTCCGCAATGTTAAAGTCCCCACCGCGCCGCAGCTGAAGGTCTGGGCCCGCGATGTTAAAGTCCCTGCTGTGCCGCCGCTGAATCTCTGAGCCCGACTACAGAAAAGGCCGCACCAAACCAGCTGTAAGGCCCCGAGGAGGGGGGCGAAGAAGCGACAAGGAAGAAAGTCACCTCTCCGTGGAGGTAGGTGCCTGAAAACGGTGTCCCCCTATTCCCACCCACCACCTCCCACACAAGACATACAGAGAAACCCTAAAACATGCTGCAGGCGAGGCAGCCGACTTGCAGCACCACCGGAACTGGAATCGTGTTTCCTCACTAATGCTGACAGCTAAAGCTGTGAAAGTCAAACAAATAATTCCTTCTTGTACTTACTTGGTTGTTGTTTTGAATGTGGAACATTTTCATCAGGAAACAGTGGATGCAACCAAGCAGCTTCAATCTTCCTCATATGAAGTCCACTTAAGCAAATAGCTTTATTGTTTTGATCTAATCCAAGTTTTCTTAATAGCATGCTTATGATTTTGTCATCCCCCATTTTAATGCTGACATGTAAAGCTTTCTGAATATCCTGCTCATGTGCTCCACTGTTGAGCAGAAGTTCCACTAAAAATGGGCTTCTCTTTTTCATACAAGCCTATGGAAAACATGAAAGAGTTATTAAAATTCAAGTACAATTAACTTGACCTAATTAAACTGCAGCTGATTTTTATTATTCATCGGATCCAAGAAGTACTCTGCTGTTTTTCCTCATGAATTTAGAAGAATTTTAAATTTGAGTATGTGGGCACAGGCAAGGGTTTGAGGCAGAAAAAAGTGATAAGCTCCAAACTGCAAACTTCAGTATTTATCTCACAAGTATTTGAGAAGAAGCAAGTTGTCTATTGTGGTGTACTTCAACGCAATTAAATTTAATGTCACACTCAAAATTTTCCTCCAGGTTTCCTGACACTTTCCATTGATAACTAGATAATGACATAAAAGCAAATAAGGCTGCTTAAAAGTAATATCAAATATAGACACAAGGAACTGGTTTATAAACAAAAAAATCATAAAGTGCTGGTATAACCCAATGGGTCGAGCAGCATTCCTGAGAACATGGATCGGTGATGTTTCGGGATGGATAATCAGACTGGTTATGGTGGGGAGGAAAATGCTGGAAGGGAGGTGGGGGCAGGTCCAGTTCCTACTGGGTTTCTCCCCCCTACTAAAATCTGCCTGAGAAAGGGTCCCAACCTGAAATGTCACCTTTCCATAAAAACTCATGTCAAAAGCGCTATTTATCCAAATATTCTTTTTTTTTTCAATCATAAACGATGAGGAAGATTTTGTTCTTGCACAGTTAATCAGTTGACTTTATACATGGGGACTTAAAAACAATGGGTTAATTGCTTTAGATTAGATCTCAGGGCAATAGTGCTTTCAGCATGAACCAACAGACTGCTGAACATCAACAGAAGCTGGACATCAGAGGGGAGCATCAACGGTGATAGATTGTAGTTGATCAGAAATGGATTACATAAAGGGTAGTACTGCAATGGGAGCACAAAAATGTGTTAAAAAGTGAGTAGAAGGATGCAGCACACAGTGGAGCATTAATCTCAAATGCAGGCAGAATTGACAGATGGAGAGACAAGGAACTGCAGATGCTGGAATTCTGAGCAAAATACAAAATAATGGAGAAACTTAGATGGAGGGAATGGACAGATTATGTTTGGGATCAGGACCAATCTTTAAACTAAAGTGGTGTCCTGACCCACAACACCATCTGTGCATTCCCTTCACAGATGCTGCCTGACCCGCTGAGTTACTCCAGCACTGTGCTTTGGCAAAAACAATTTGGATTCTATTTGTCACATTTCCCAAGACCTGGTAATCCTAGCCTTGACAGCAAAATGACTCATGCAGCCTCCTTAAAATGTTTAATTGGCTGAACTTGCTTCCCAAGAGCACGCCCCAATTCTACCTCCCTCTATAAAAAAACAAAAGTTAGCGATATGGGTTTGGAATTTAAATCATTTACATTTTAATTTCCTACCTATACCAAAGCCACACATGTTTAAGCATTCAGAGTACCTTATATTTTTCTTTCAATTGACAAGCACATTTTCTATTTTTATGCACATTTCAAAACATAAGCCATATTGAATCTACTTTGGAATTGGCAAAAGATGATTTTTGGGAATTGTCATAAGGAGTTACAGTAGATTTAATATTTGAAAATGTTTTACCTGATAAATTAATGATCCATTCTTACATTTCTGATTGACATCAGCCTTCGACTTGATTAAATATCTTGCTATCATGATATTATTTTCTGAGCAAGCACTTTCAAGCATCTGATTTCGTATTCCACGATCAATAGCCAACTTGGAGATGCACTTGAAAAGGAGGGTCTGTAGCTGATCATTTCAAATTAAGCAATGTGAAATAATTAGCAAGACAGAATTAAAAGTAATGTTCCTCAAATTCTCAAAAGCAAGAATGGCAATTAAAATCACCTGTCTGTTTTTGCATTTTGCCAGCTGATGGAAAATAAATGTGTCAATGCATTCCTTGAAGAAAATTTCAGTGATAGCTGGTATGACTTCAAAATATAACAAAGCTGTTTGAAAACCCTAAATAAGAATAAACATTAAATCAAAATGTGATAATTCCATTAAACAAAATTACTTCCAGATTCCATCAAAATAATCTTGAAATATTTGTAATTATCTGCATTTGCATAGTTCTTTAAAAATCACATTGCTTATTAACCATTTAATAATTGAGAATTACAGGTGCCAGTTTCATAAAAAGATAGCACAAAGTATTGGAGTAGGGCGGCAGGGTAGCACAGGAGTAGAGTTGCTGCTTTAAAGCGTCAGAGATCTGGGTGTGATCCTAACTACAAGTGCTGTCTGTACGGAGTTTGTACATTCTCCCCATGACCTGCATGTGTTTTCTCCGAGATTTCCGGTTTCCTCCCACACTCTAAAGGCATTCAGGTTTGTAGGTTAACTGGATTGATAAAATTGTAAACTATTCCTGGTGTGTATAGGATAGTGCTAGTGTGCGAGAATTGCTGGTCTGAATGGACTCGGTGGGCCGAATGGCCTGTTTCTGCGCTGTATTTCTAAACTAAAAAAAGTAGCCCAGCAGGTCAGGCATCACCCCTGGAGAACATGGATAGGGGATGTGTTGGCACAGGAACCCAGATGTGTTGGGACAGGATTTGTGCAGATGGGGCATGATGGTCAGCGTGGCAAGTTGGGTCGAAGGGCTTGTTTCCACACCGCATGACTATGAGGACTCTCAGGTGTTTGGTCTACTGAAATTATTCTACCAAGGAAAAGATCACAACATAAAAGACAAGTACCTCTTGACTATTTTCAAGTTTTTAGTATCTCTTCTTGCCTTATAAACATGCACTTAACCAAAATGCTGGTTGCATAGCAATGTCAAATCAGAGGCCAATGCACTTTAGATTTTGTTGGCGCCAGTTCAGAGTGCAATTCCCCTGCCTAAGTGTCATCCAGTTTCATACTGTCACTCAGGCACAGGCACGTGGCACATGTAAACAGAAACCTCAGATGTGCTGGCATTCTTTGCCAGCCTTTTCCCAAACACACTCCAATTACTCAGTCAACAAAGTTGTGATAATTCTCCAGTGGAAAGACCTGTGCTAATTTACATCTGACACCAGAAAAGAATCTTAATTCATTTGAATGGAGAGGACTGCTTGAGAAAATCTAATTACATATTTTTGAGCTAATTAAGCTTGGTTAAATGCTTAATGGTTTCCAACTATGTATTTGTGATTTTCATCGAGTTATAGAGAGTCATATATCATGGAAACAGGCCCTTCGGCCTAACTTGCCCAATGCCGACCAACATGTCCCGTCTACACCAGTCCCACCTATCTGCATTTGGACCATATCCCTCGGAATCTATACGTCCATGTACCTGTCTAAATATTTCTTAAACATTACGAAAGTACCTGCCTCAACAACCTCCTCCGGCAGCTCGTCCCGTACACCCATGACCCTCAAGTTCCTATTCAATTCTTCACTCTCACCATATACCTATGCCCTCTTGTTCTTGATTCCCCTACTCTGGGAAAAAGACTATGTGCCGATCTATTCCTCTAATGATTTTGTACACCTCAATAAGATCACCCCTCATCCTCCTGCGCTCCAAGGAATAAAGCCCAAGCCTGCTCAACCTCTCCCAAAAGCTCAGGCCCTTGAGTCCTGGCAACATCCTCGTAAGTTTTCTCTGTACCCTTTCCAGCTTGACAACATCTTTCCCAGGGGGTGGCTTCCTGTATGGTATGACTGCCCAGCCTGCGGCTGTCCATTTTTTCAACTCTTTTGTTAATTTTTAGTGAGTTTTAGTGTTTTGTTTCTAGAGCTCTAGTCCATTTTATGTGGGGGGTGGGGAGGGGGGGGGGGGGGGGGGGGGGGGGGGGGAGGGGGAAACTATTTTTCAGGGCTGCTCTTTCGACCCGTCCTTGCGGCCTACCAGCGGGCCTAGAGCGGCGTTTCCTGAGGGGACCGCCAAGAACCTCGGCTTCAGCCACGGCACAGCGCTTGAGCATTATCGCGGAGCGGAGCGGGCGATGCCTTGCCCGGGTCGCCGCGCTGGAACTCCGGTGAGCTGAGACCGCAGGTGAACATCGCGGAGCTGCGGGTCTGTGGAGCGGCCAGCGGCGCTGACATTAACATCGGGAGCCTGGGATCTCCAATAGTGGAGCTCCATCCAGCACGGCCTTGTTGGCATCGGAAGCCTCGGTCTCCAGTAAGGAAGCGGCCTTTCCAGGTGTCCCAAGCCGCTGAGAGGATTCTCCCAACGTCGGAGCACCATCACCCGGCTAGAACGGCCTGGAACATCGGACCTCCGTAAAGGCGACTGCAGAGGCCTCAATTGGCCCGACTATGGGTGGACATGGGATGGGGACTGGACATTGTGCCTTCCCTCATAATGGGAATCATTGTGGGGGGATGTTTTTTATGTTTAAATCTCTTTATGATTGTTATGTCTGTATTCATTTTTTTTATGTGCTGCATTGGCAAGAAGCATTTCACTATACCTAGATGTATGTGACCAATAAATAACCTTTGAACCTTTGAACCTAATATGGTGACCAAAGTTGAACACAATACTCCATTTGTGGCCTTACCAGCGTCTTAAATAACTGAAACATGACCTCCCGACTTCTATATTCAATACTATGACTGATAAAAGCCAAAGTGCCAAAAGCATTTTTTGACCAATGTAGCAAAGTGCGGAGTCATGCATTTTGGCAGTAGGAATAAAGGCGTAGACTATTTTCTAAATGGGAAGAGAATACAGAAATCAGAAATGCAAAGGGACTTGGGAAAGCTAGTGCAGAATTCCCAAAAAGTTAATTTGCAAGTTGAATTGGTAGTAAGGAAGACAAACGCAATGCCAGCATTTATTTCAAGAGGACTAGGATAAAAAAAACAGGGATGCAATGCTGAGGCTCTATAAGGCACTGGTCAGGCCGCAATTGGAGTATTGTGTGCAATTTTGGGCTCCATCTTTGAGGAAGATATACTGGCTCCAGAGAGGATCCAGAGGAGGTTTAGAAGAATGAACCCAGGAATGAGTGGGTTTGACGGGTGTTATGATAAATGTTTGACGGCACTGGGCCTGCACTCACTGGAGTTTAGAAGGATGAGTGGGTGCCTCATTGAAATTTACCAAATAGTGAAAGGCTTGTATAGAGTTGATGTGGAGAGTCTAGGAGTAGAGGCCATAGCCTCAGAATTAAAGGATGTTCTTTTAGGAAGGAGATGATGAGAAATGTATTTTGTCAGAGGGTGGCGAATTTGTGGAATTATTTGCCAAAGAAGGCTGTGGATATATTTAAGGCGATAGATAGATTCTTGATTAGTACAGGTGTAAGAGGTTATGGGGAGAAGGAAGGAGAAAGGGTTAGGAAGGAGAGATAGATCACCCATGTTTGAATAACAGAATTGACTTGATAGGTCGAATGGCCTGATGATGACCATCCTATCTAGCTGTGACACAATTTTCAAGGAAAAATGTAATACTTTAGATTTTGTTTATTTAAAAAAAAAGTTGTTTGATCAGTAATGATTTAGGAATTATTCGCAAACATTTAACACCTTTGACAAGTTAGACTGCCAATCAAGTTAGGTGCCATGTCGTAACCTACTGTTAAAGTTTCTAATCGGATGTCTTACGGGTGGAGTTTCATCTCACTTGTACAGTGCAATATTGACTTGGACAGTCATAATGCAACAAGTTTAGATGGGGCAGAATTTGTCAAATGTGTTCAGAAAAGCTTCAAAGGGCATGTTTCCACGCTGTGACTGACTCTAAAATGAGCAATTATTCCTGAGCAAGTTTCCCTTTCATGTGGCATTAACTAGATTATTAGTAAGACCTGTTTGAAGTCAGTGTATTATGAGGATTGACATCACCAGCCACATGCAGTGCATTTCCCTTGTGAGTGTATGGAACAAACATGCTACTTAGTTTGCCAAAAAGCATGATCTCATGATTTCTTCACCTCACTTGACTTGAGTAAAACATTTTATCTGCCATTCTGGATGTACATTTCAGAGCTAAATCAAAAACCTGGCTGTCTGGCAGTCTCCTTGTTATTATCAAAAATATTCACACATTGTGCATTTGTACAAAAACATTTGAAATTAAAGACTAACGACAACACAAAGGGGAAAAATGTCAGCCAATTAACAAGACTGACACATTGTTTAATTTTCAGAATCATTGGACAAGCTCCTCATTAGTATTAACCAATCTTCATTTCAGTGCTTTTTTTCCCCAATGTCACTGAATAAAAGTCTCAAAAAAGAACGCTTCCTCTTTACCTTAGTGTAATAAGACTTGTAAAAAATACCTGTATTTGCACTTCTGTGTCCTCTTCATATAGGTATAATATCTCCACCAAAACACTTGCCAATGACACTAAAAATGATTGAGGCAAATCTTTCTCAGGAATAAGAACTTCCAATAGTTTTAGTCCCAGATACTGAATTTCTGAAATAGATGTTTGAAATATGTTCAATACTGCAAAAAGAAATGGAATAATTATGCAACAAATTATTTCCTACATTCATTCTCGTAGACATACAGAAACCTCATGATGAAATAAAAAAAAACACATTTGCAACCTCAAAGACTCAGAGTCTTACAGCTCGAACATCAATGCTGTGAAGGATCTTGCCATTAACTGCAAACCATTTCCTTATATCCAGCCTCCAAAGTGAAACACCACGCATTTGCACAAGTTAAACTACATCTGCCATTTCTCCGTCCATTTCTGCAACTGATCTATATCCCAATGTATCTTCTGATAGCCTTCCTCACTATCTGCAACTCCTCTAATTTTGGTGTCATCAAATTTACTCACCAACCCATCTATATTTACGTCTAGGTAATATCATAATCCTAACACCATTCCAACATCTCTTTATTAAACTGATTGGGAGTTTAACTGTTTAATGATCTGCGTTCAACTGTACAAGACCATGAAGACCATTCCAATGCATTTATTTGGAAAGGGACAAAAGTTGATACAGATTTTTTTTTTTAATTGCACAACCAAAGGAAATGAAGATAGCCAACACACAAAATTTTGCTGAAGACACTGAGTGAGGCAAAGACATGTTGATACAGAATTCTACAGCATATTTGAATCTCAGCAAATTATGGGTGTTTTGGGGTTTTAGGAGAAGTACAGAAACAAAAAATAACCCAACATCAGAGTTAATATAGGATGGAGTTATGTGGCCACTTAAGAAAGAATTGAAAGTGATTTAATAATATTATGACACCAAGGATAAAAGTCAGCAACACATTTGAGGTGATGGAAAGTAGCCTCTATGACTAATCTGTTCAGAAAATGATTTTATCCAGGGTAAAAAAGGATGCAGCAGCATTGTTGGCTTTTTTGAGTGGTAACATGAATAGAAACATGAAAGTGGTAGACAGTTGAAAGCAATAGTCAGAATGAGGAGTAAAGATAATGGACCATGGAAAATTACAAACCACAACAAAATCAAATGACACTATTTACTTCTGCTGGCCTTTGACTTCACAGTTATCCCATGTTCATTCAACTCTTCTTTCTTCCCCCCCAGATTCTCTCAATTGCATGCTCGTCTTGTATCTACACCATCCTACCCTGGGCTTCAGGACTCCCATCCTCCCTAAATGAACACAAGCTTAAGTTGTTTTTTCTCTCTGCCTTCTGGAAGGCAGCCATTCAAGGCTTAGCTTCAAATGGAATTCTAATTTATTGTTGTACTTGTTATTATTTGAGGGTCAACAAATTGTTTATCCACAACTCACAAAAACAGTTCCTGACAATGGAATTTTTCCTTGATAAAACACAAGAGGGGGAAAAAAAGGATTTTTTTTAAATTACAATATAGATGACAGTGGTATATGTCATTCCTACCTCTTTTATATGGATACATTTGCAGAGTATGGATTATGGTGTCCAAAACCCCATGTTTTGTTAGATCCTTCGTGTCTGAGCAATCAGTAATAGAACACAACACTTGAAGGCCACACTGTTGGATTGCTGAATTCTGAATGAACTGAAAAAATGCAACAATAAATGTTAGCATTAACAAACTAATCAATGATAACTAGCTAATTAGACTAGTAGTTAACGTCAGGACCCTTCTTCCGACTCGAAACGTCACCCATCCTTTTTCTCCAGAGATACTGTTTGATCTGCTGAGTTACTCCAGCACTTTGTGTCAATCTTCGGTAAATACCAGCATCTGCAGTTCCTTTCCACATAACATATAATGTGATTCAACCAGGGGCGGAAATCGCTGTCAAACATGGGTACACAATTTCTTGGCGGTAGTGCGCGCATGCGCACACACACACATGCAAGACTGCGGAAGCTTCGGCCGTGGGCCCTGTGGACGATAACATTGAGAGCTGGCCTGGTTGGTGGCCGACTCCGAACTCCAGCAACAGTAGCTTCGTCCACCCCGAATCGTGGGGCTTCAATCGGCACGTTCGCAGGGCCTTTCATTGCTCGGCGCGGCTTACATCCGGCTGCGGGATCTTCCATTGCCCAGCGGGGGCTTCAACATCAGGAGCCTCGATCGCCTCGATTCAGCAATTTGACTGCTGGAATTTGGTGGAAGATCCCATAGCCGATTTTAAGCCGCGCCGGGCCAGGCGATGAAAGGCCCTGCAAACAGGCCGATTCAAGCTCTGCTCTATGATCTTTGCTCCACCAGGACGTCTCCCTCCTCCAATCATCGCGCTGAATCATCATGCCCCACCTCCCCCCCCCCCCCCCCCCCCCACTGCCTGCTGACCGACGTCTCTCTCGTCCAATCGGTGCCCTCGATCATCAGTCTCACCCACACTCTCTCGTGGAAAGCGGAGATTTTTAATAGATTTTTTTTCACCGAATTTAAAAATCCGGATTACAAAACATGGGGGGGATTGTCCCCCACCTCTCAAAACATGGGGGGGGACATGTCCCCCTGTCCCCCCCATGGATTCAACTTATGGACTTGCAATTGTAATCTTATGTTCACAATTATTTTTCAAACGCTAAAATTGTGAACATTTTGGCCAATTTTATTGTAGAAACGCAATTGGGCACAAGAAAAAATGAGATCACAATTGGGTTTTTTTTCTTACCTTGTTCAAAGATTCAAGAACCAATTTGTGTAAACCCTCCAACAAGCATTGTTTATGAATTAATTTCTGCATTGATTCCAACACATCCACATTTAACAAATCTTCTTTCCGATTGATCTTGGATACTAATAGTAAAAAAAATACAATCAATTGCTGGTTGTTTAGAACTTTAAAAAAATATAGAGCAAAACAGGCCTCAAGATCACTCTTCCAAGTGAAGTAGCAATACACTTTGGTGCATTGAAATCAGTGCTCAGGATGTGGTTTCCTTCACTTTGTAGAATCCAAAAGCAGGTTTGGCAAGAACTTTGCAAAAAATCTCCATTCAGTTAGTTTATGAAGAAATTTGAGCCTTCAGTTATTTTTCACAGTTAATAGGAAGGCACAGTGAAATTATTTGCTTGCATACACTATGTATACAAATAGCTGCCACCTACGGTGCTGACACATGTTTCAACCCTCAAACCCAATGCTAAATTCAGCAATGTCAGGCAGCTGGCCTCGCCTTTTGGAACTGGCTAATTCTAATGTAATATTATCTACCTTCAATAATAACTCCGTTTTTCTCAGCCTGATCTGCTGAGTATTTTCAGCAAATGTTTCAGATTTGCTGCAACTCCTCTGCTTTGTATCTCAAAGTTCCAGCATATTCTTTAGTTTCTTTTCCCTCACTAACTGCTGGCATTAAAAGTAATAGTTACCCAGAATACCTCGAACCCCAATCTAGAGCAAAAAATCCCTCTCTCTCAATATCTTCTACTCCTCAATGCAACGTAAAGAATGCTTGTTTTCTCACCTTTTCAATTCTGATGGTCATTTATCCATTTGGGGGGGGGGGGGGGGGAATCTGTTGTTACCAAATGTCCGCTGTAACTGAATAAGGTATCATAATTGTATAAGTAGTAGAAACAAACAACTGCAGTTGCTGGTTATTACATAAAAGAACACAAAGTGCAGGAGTAACTCATCATGGTTGGGCAGCATCTCTGGAGAACATGGATAGGTGACGTTTCAAGTCGAGACACTGCTGGCGGTCGGGGGAGAGCCAAGAATCAGCAGAATCAATGGTCGCGACCAGACGTAGTGTAGGTGAGGGTCGTGGTGGAAAACGAGTCCTGGTAGTGGCCGAGTAAGATGTGTGGCCTGGAAGCGGCTCAAGCTGGGGTTGGCGTGGGCAGTCGGCGCTCAAAGCGGCGAGTGAGGCGGCTTGAGCTAGGGATGGCGCAGGCAGCCGTCAGTAAGTCAGTCCGCTATAACCAAAATCCATTATTAATGAGCCTGTTCCACAGGCGATTTTTCAGGGGACTGTCAAGTTGCTGGCAGTCGCCTGAAAAACCGGCAACTGGAACGGCGACTGTCAGAGTGGAACACACATACACACACATATCGCTTCCTTCACCACCCCGTTATGCAGGCGGGGGACGGGGCAAGCGGAGGAGTGCTGTCTGAGTGAAATTCCCATCGTGCAAAGCCAAGATGATACAGACACACACCGTGACGAACAGGAAGGTTAGTGCTGTAATTAAGACGGCTAAAGCACAGTGTACGGTAAGTCCTTTAAAAGAGGGGAGAGAAGGGGAGAGAAGGGGAGAGAAAGGGAGGGAGATGGAGGGAGAAAGAGGGAGAAGGAGTGGAGACAACTTTTAAGAAGCCAGAGATACACGGCTGTGAAGCTTGGCGGACAATAACATTACCGGTCAGTTATCCTTGGTTCTGAAAACTACTGTTGGTCAGCACCGGCTACAACCTACGAGAACTATGAGAACCTTCGACATCCTGGCAATCCACTAGGACCACATGGCGACCCACCTACGGCACGAGAATTCTCGCTACTCTCCATGGCGGCTTCATTCTAATCGTCGCTAATTTTTCAAAAGAGATCCGTTAAAACTAGGATGTACTCTATTGTCATTTGGGCTAAATTTTCTACACAAGATAAAACTCCTTCCATTTTTATTCACCTAATGTGCCTACGGCAATGGGATCTTTTTTCTCAATGTACAGAAATCTTTTATTGAACTATTACGGTTTTTCCAAATTTCACATGCTTCCATCATTATGTACATGGCCACAGTTATGCATCCAATCCAGGTCATAAAATATTCTGGATAGAGAATTTAATTAAAATAACATACACTGCCTTGATACATTACCATGACCCAAACTAGTTTGTTGGAACACTCTATTCTCATGATAAATTAACTTAATCTAAGGTAAGTGGATAGTTGAAGCAGATCAATAGTTCCTATTTAAAATCTACAGATCTTAAATAGGACCTGTATAAGATACAATACAATACAATACAATACCTTTTATTTGTCATTTGAACCTCACATGAGGTTCAAACGAAATTTGGTTTCTGCAGCCATACAAAAAAAGAACCAAGACGCACACCAACACAATTCAATTCACATAAACATCCATCACAGCGAGTCTCCTCCTCACTGTGATGGAAGGCAAAGACTTGTCTCTCCCCTGCTCTCCATTCCTCTCCCGAAGTCGAGGTCAAAGCCCCCGGCGGGCGCTAGCAAGTCCGCGGCAATTTACAGCCGCGCCGGGCGTTGTAAGGCCCTCCTCCAGGTCACTCTCAACCCCGCAATTCGGGCGGGAGAAGTCGCCGTTGCCGGTGCCCCGCAAAGCAGTCTCCTACCGGGGACCCGCGAGCTCCCGGTGTCACCATCCACCAGAGTCGGGTCGCAACAGCTCGCCCCCGCAGCTCTCCACGCTCCGAAGCTGGCTAGCTCCACGGAGGTAGGTCCACAGCTCCACAGGCTCCACAGGCTCCACAGGCTCCACAGCTCCACAGCTCCACATCTCCACAGCTCCACGGAGGTAGGTCCACAGCTCCACAGCTCCACAGAGGTAGGTCCACAGCTCCACAGCTCCACAGCTCCACGGAGGTAGGTCCACAGCTCCACAGCTCCACAGCTCCACAGCTCCACAGCTCCACAGCTCCACGGAGGTAGGTCCACAGCTCCACAGCTCCACAGGCTCCGTGACTTGAGCCCCCAGGTCGCTCTGGTTGGAGGCTGCTCCACGGCGCTAGGCCCCAACGGCAACGGAGACCAGACAGGGAAAAGGTCGGGTCTCCATGCAGGGAAGAGATTTAAAAGTTTCCCCCACCCACACATACACATTTAAAAACCCATTACAAACTAAACCCTCAACAGGACAAAAAAAAAACACAAAAAAAATACACAGACAGACTGCAGAGGCCGCTGCGACATCGGTCGCGCCGCCCACTCCACTGCACTCCATATAGCCAATATTCCATAGGTGATTACATAGGAAAAGTTTAGAGGGACATGGGACAAATGAGGGTTGTGGAAATAATGTGGACAGGCATCTTGGTTTGCTGGGGTAGGTTAGGTTATAGGGCCCGTTTCCAAGCTGTATGACTCTATCTATCTGCGCATGATCCATATCCTTCCATTACCTGCATATTCATGTGTCTGTCTAAAGTCCTCTTAAACGCTACTATCCTGTCTGCCTCCATCACCACCCCTAGCAGCACGTTTAAGGCACTCACCACACTCTGTGTAAGAAAACCTGATCCTCAGTTTCATCCTCAGTGCCATACAAAGTTTGTATGTGTTGAACAGGTAGTCATCGGAACAGGTAGTCATTGGAAACATATGACATAATCTCTGTTTTGCCACTATGTCTGGGTTGTTGTGAAAACCCCAATAGCAGTGGAAGGTCAAAACTGACATGCACTATATACATGACTGTGTTTTTATATTCTATAATGTTATGGGCCCCCGGCAGAAAATGGCGCAATCTTGAATAGCCCCAATAACAATCACTAAACAGCAGCAAAATAAATGTTGTCCATTTTGAGTTTAAGGGAAATCTTGTTCAAATCTGATACTAGTCATCGAGTAAATCACAAGTTCTTTTAAAATAATTAAAACTACATTTTCTTTCCTTTTTGGAAAGAAAAGTATGTTACTATGTAACATGCTTAGCACAAACAATGGATCAGCATTTTCACTTACCTGGGCAAGTTATATGTGATATAACCTGAAGAGCCTCAAGCTGTACTGAACAATTGTTTGTATGGTTCTTTAATGTGCTCACTATTCTCGATAATGTTAAGGTCCTGACGTCCAGATTCAAATTCCTGAAAAGACATGAAATGATTATAATACACAGAGCACCGCAGTGGTGTAGCAGTAGAGCTGCTGCCTTACAGCATCAGAGACCTAGGTTCAATCCTGACTGCGGGTGCTGTCTGTACGGAATTTGTACGAATCGGTTTACTGCCATACTCAAAAGACATGCAGGTTTGTACATTAATTGACATTGGTAAAAACTTTAACTTGTCCCTAGTGTGTAGGATAGTGTAGTGAAGAGCTTGTTTCCCACTGTATCTCTGTCTAAAGAGATTAAAGCAGAAAATGAAAACAAAAAAAGAGAGAGAGAGAGAGAGAGAGAGAGAGAGAGAGAGAGAGAGAGAGAGAGAGAGAGAGAGAGAGAGAGAGAGAGAGAGAGAGTGTGTGTGTGTGTGTGTGTGTGTGTGTGTGTGTGTCTGTGTGTGTGTGTGTGTGTGTGTGTGTGTGGGGGGGACTTCAAAACCTTCATAACTTTTGTGCTATTTCACCGATCGGAACAAAACTTATTTGACTTGCAGCAGAGGAGAATGGCGAATGGAGAATAAAGTAAAGTTTCCTTTATTGTCATTCAGACATTTCAGTCTGAACGAAATTGGACACCTGAGTAAGGTGCCGAAAAATCGTAGCGCTATGGGGGATCGTTTTTGCACACATGTAATTACAACGCAGACAGGAAGTGGTCAAGATGAGAGCTTTAGTAATATATATAGATAGATAGAGATAGATACCAATCACTTGCCTCAGACTGAATGAGAGTTGTTGACTCGAACGTATATACAAGGCAAAGGGAAATGATGTGCCTGCTTCAGCCTGGGCCAAGAAGTAGACCTTTTAAAAAGATATGATTTTGGCAAAAATAAATAAACATTTACCTTCCCAGATAAAGTGTATTAAGTAACTTGCAGGCACTTTCCAAGACATCGCTAGAGTCCAAATGCTTTTTCATTTGTTCTAAAATGTTGATATGTATCCCTTTGGCCAACAGGAGTTTCCTTATTTGCACTATTAAGCAAAAGGAAACAAAACAATACAATATTTCAAAGAACTGAGTAAATACTTAGTTTGGAATATTTATTTTCTCCCTCCCCCCCCCAATTTTAACTTACTGCTTTGATCTGCCAAAGTTGCCAGAGTACTTGCAGCTGCTCGAAATACTTCCTTCGATCCGGAGTGTAACAACATGGCTGCCATCACTTGTCTATGAACGGGATAACTATAATACAATTTTGAAATTACACAAGTTATTATATCAACATAAATAAACTTTTTAAAACATTTGCATCACAACAAATGTAATGCAGACAGAGCTGAGCATATTTTAAAACAAAAACAATACCATGCTTCTTCATCTCCAATTTTTGCATGAAGATTATTCTGATGTACCAGGAGTTTGTTCAGAGCCCAACAAGCTGCTTCCTGAAAGTAAATGCATTATAAAAATTGATCCTATTTGTGTCATTCAATATATTTTGCACATCTACATCTTGTTGTTTTAACCAGTTACCATTAAATCTTCCCTCCTATTGGCATAAACTGTCAGTGACATAGAAACCGGCACGGTGGCACAGCGGTAGAGTTGCTGCCTTACAGCAAATGCAGCGCCAGAGACCTGGGTTCCATCCCGGCTGCGGGTGCTGTTTGTACGGAGTTTGCACGCTCTCCCCGTGACCTGCGTGGGTTTTCTCTGAGATCTTCGGTTTCCTCCCACACTCCAAAGATGTATAGGTTTGTAGGTTAATTGGCTTGGTAAATGTAAAAATTGGCCCTTGTGGGTGTAGGATAGTGTTAATATGTGGGGATCGTTGGTCGGCGCGGACACGGTGTGCCGAAGGGCCGGTTTCCTCGCTGTATCTCTGTATCTCTAAACAAAACTGCAGCTGCTGGTCAACACAACAAAAGGACACAAAGTGGTGGAGTAGGTCAGTGGGTCAAGCAGCATCTCTGGAGAACATGTTGGGTCTAGATCCTTCTTCAGATTGATTGTAATGTGGGTGGGGGGGGGGAAGAGGTCAAAGCATGACAGATAATAGGTCGACACAGGCGATGGGGGCGGGGAGGTTGATGGGCAGATGGTTAGAACAAGTGATGTGGATTGTGAAACCAGGGGAACTAAAGTAGCGGAGGGGGTGAGGGGAGTTGTGAGATGGTGGAGGGGAGAAATAGGGGAGTGTCCAGGTGCGGCACAGGAGAGGGAATAGGAGTGCGGAAGTGAGGGGTTTAGGGGAGAAAGAGGGGGAGGAGGGTTGGGAGGGCATTACCTAAATGGGAATTCAATGTTCATACCATGGATTGTAAACTACCCAAGCAGAATACGATATGCTGTTCTTAGAGTTTGCGTGTGGCATCAGTCTGGCAATGGAAGTGGTCCAGGACAGAAAGATCAGTGGGGCAATGTGAAGAGGAGTTAAAATGATTAGCATCCAGGAGATCCAGTATGCCTTTCGTCTAAGTTCTTAAGTTCCAGGAGCAGAATTAAGCCATTCAGCCCATCGAGTCTTCTCACCATTCAATCATGGTTGATAAATCTTTCCCTCTCAACCGCATTCTCCTGTCTTCTCCCCATAAACCTTGACGCCCTTATTAATCAATAATCTGTCAATCTCCACCTTAGTCTGAGTGAAATTCTGCTCTTGGCCTCCAAAGCAGAATTCTACAGATTCATCACCATCTGACTAAAGAAATTCCTCCTCATCTCCTTTCTAAAGGTATGCCCTTTTATTCTGAGGTTATGCCCTCTGATCCTAGACTCTCCCACTCGTGGAAACATCACATCCATTTTATCCAGGCCTTTCACTAAGCTTCAATGACATCCACCCCTCATCTTTTTTAAACTCCAGTGAGTACAGGTCCAGTACCATCAAATGCTCATCATACATTAACCCAGGGGTCGGCAACCTACGGCCCTCATACTGAATGCAGCCAATAACCCGGAATGATCCGGCCCGCAGGCGTGTTTCTTTCCCCGTAATCAACCGGCCCAAAGACTTCCGTCATCTCCGGTACCTCCCAGGCCCGAGGCCGTGGCGACCAGGATGCAAGGATGCAAGGAGGCCTGTGCTGCCGGCCGCAATGGCGGAGCCGCCAAGTTCCTACGAGCGGCGAACGCAGCCGAGCGCCGAGCTCTGGCTGTACCGCATCCTGCGCAAAGCCGCCGGCACAGCCGCGCACCTTCTGTGTCTGGGCTTCACTGTCGAGATCGGGGTTGTCAATTGGCCGGGGTCAAGTGAGTATGAGTATTTGAGCCACCGCCTTCAGGACACAGCCAAGGCAATGATCCGTAGGTGCGCCATGTTCGTGAGCGCCCGTAACTAGGGGCCAGTGCTCCAGGTGGCATCCTCGAAGGGGCGGATCTATGTGAACACGTGATTTGGTGCCTGCCATCCGTGGCGGGATGGGGGCGGGATCCATGTGTACACGTGACAGATGTGGCCCGCCATCCGCTCACAGACATGCGTCTTGGCCCCTATGCAGAACAAGGTTGCCGACCCCTGCATTAACCCAACCATCCCTGGGATAATTCTCATAAACCTCCTCTGGACCCTCTCCAACACATCCTTCCTCAGATATGAGCTCCAAAACTGCTCACAATACTCCGAATGCGGTCTAACCAGTGCCTTATAAAGCCTCAGCATTTGCAAGTACAGAAAGGTACATACAGGAATGGGGAGTTAAAATGATTATCAACCCAGAGATCCAGCAAGCCCAATTTCAGATGTTTTAATCATTTTGAAATAATCCATGAAGGTTTGTTCTTGTTTGCATTGAAAAATGCAAAACACTGGAGGTACTGGAGGTCAGGCAGCATCCGAGGAGAGAAATGAACAGACGATTTTTCGGACCAAGTCACTATTACAAAAAGGGGTTCCCACCCAAAACATCATCTGTCCATTCCCTCCACAAATACTGCCTGACCCGCTGAATCCCTCAAGGCTTTGTTTTTTTGCTGCAATGGATTCCTGCATATTGTGTCTCCATTCTCATTTGTATCTTAAACTTTATGCTTTGACGGAGGCTGTGTCTATCGCATTTACTAATCATCTGCTGCCTTAACCATCATTCTCACCTGCTTTCAGCATTCCTCCTCTGTACATACTTCTTGACATTGGTTTCCCTATCCTTCTCCCCTTTCTTCAACCATGATGCTCGGCTCATTAGTTCCTTCCTCTCACACTGATCCAGGTTAGCTTACCCATACCCATACTATGAAATTTCCAGCTTGCGGCCTGCTGATCATTTCTCAATGTTGTTGTTGCCTGTGTAACCTCACCTTCCCTCAAAGTGATGGCTGGTTTGCCCACCATACAAATGTCAGCATTTCCCCCACCTCCCTCTACCATATAGAAAGAAAAAGTACTGCTGCCGATCCTATCAACACATCAACAAAAGAAGATTCAAGATTCAAGAGAGCTTGTTGTCCCAGATAGGACAATGAAATTCTTGCTTTGCTTCAGCACAACAGAATATAGAAGGCATGAATACAGAACAGTGTGTCCATATACCATTGTATAAATATATACACACATGAATAAATAAAACAGATAAAGTGCAAGTAAACAGATAATGGGCTATTTTATTACGTGAAGAGCCTGCCAATCCGCATGCACGTCAATTCGTCGACGCATGGCGCAAGAATCGGAGCAGTTCGAAACTGCTCCGACAGGTAAGAGAATAAAAATTATTTCAGGAACGGGCTGCTGCTCGGAAAACAGGGGCAGCGGGCCCGGAGAAGCTGGCACAGCTTGTGCAGCTGACGCCGTGGAGGCTGGATAAAAATAGCAACGGCCGGTGCGGCCAGGATAGCTAAATGCTCTGGAGACTCCGCGGGAGCTCATGTGCTAAAAAATAGCAGTGACTGGCACGGCCAGGATAGCTGAACGCTGTGAGAAGCTCCGTGGGAGCTCACGTTCTAAAAATAGCAGCGACCGGCGCGGCCGGGATAGCTGAACGCTGTGAGAGGCTCCGTGGGAGCAGGCTCTGTAAGGAATGCTCCGTGCACCCGAGGCATTAAACAGGTGGCTCCAGCCAAATGCCTGTGGCAATACCTGGCTCAAGGTTGCAGTATTAATCCCACTCTGATGAGGGGAGTATCGGTGTATTTTACAGAGGTGACTCCGATTATGGGCTGAGGATATATAGCGCAAACGCCGCAAGGCTCAGCAGGAGCTGGAGATTAAAAAAATATATATAGCGCTGCCAGCTCGACCGGGACATATGGGGCTCCACTGGAGCAGGCGGCTGTTCGGAGCATCTGACGGGCAATGCCTGTACAAATTGGAGCTTCGAAAGGGAGTCAGCCAGAGGCCTGAGGAGGAAACACCTGGTTCAGGGTTGCGTTCTATTTCCTCCCCTAAAATACTCCGTTTAGGCTCCAGAAGGGAGCAAGGACTCGGAGTCACTAGCAGGTGCAACCTGTCTACTAAGTAAAATAAATAAATGAATAAACAAACAAACAAATATATAAAGAAAAAAAATCAATGGATGAATAAATAAAATAGAAAAAAAGGAATGTGGTCCTAGCTCACGAGACATTTTCAGGCTGTGTCAGTCAGATGCCTGTGGCAGCAACACCTGTTTCAGGGTTGCGTTATAATATCGCTCGCTCAGAAGAAGGGAAGCAATACCTGGCTCAGGGTTGCGTTATGATATTTCCCGCTCAGAAGAGGGAAGTGTTGGAGATTCTTACATATGTAACTCCAACTATGTGGATATCGATAAGGTAATCGAATCCCTGAACTAATGGGGGATATGCTTCATTTTTAATCATATGAAGGAGCTACCGACTCTTGTCACATATTTGCCATCCCTTTGGGGATAGGAGATTCACTGGAGAAAGATCTGGCTAAAAGTATCCGGGAAATATGCCAGTCCAGATAACTGCCAGACTTTTGGATGTTTCCATATACGTCAATTTCATCAGTTGGGATATCCCAGTGATGATATGTAGGTAACGAAATTATGTCAGCAAGTCCAAAACTGCTCTGGAGTCATTTCGGTCTTTTGCAAGTCAGTAGATGGGCTCAACTCTCGGAAATGCAGGAGATTGCATTATCACTTCTCTGTAATACCCAGTTGGGGCTATTGCCTTCGCAAAATGCTATAGGCATGAGATAATTCCCAAAATGGCTCATTTTTACAGGGCCAGTAACGTGTAGCCTGCATAGTATCTCTTCAGAGAGGACTTTGGTAGCAAGTTGAAGACTTGCAGGGGGAAATTAAGGCGGCTGGAGGGGTGTAGTACCATTCTAGGTGGTTAAAGCTCCAGTATTCCGGCGGATTTTCACCCTGTATTTAAAGAGCAGGAAGCACCGTTGAAGCTCCGGAAAGGAGCAGTCGGGAGTCACGAGCTGGCCTCGCAAGAACAGCTTGTTGAACCAGGTTTGCAGTAATGGCAGGCATGACCTGTCCAGTGAGCCCGCTGAGGCTCCGAAGGAGCAGCTGGCCAAAGGAGCAGTGTGTCTAACCAGGCTGGGAATAAACTGGTAGCGTGGCCTGTAAAATAAAACTCCAGCAAGGCTCTAAGAGGCTGTAGGTCGAAGATGTAGTTTGTCCCATTCGGTTCAGGAATGCAGGCAGACGTGCCTTGCACAGCAATATCGCTTTAGAGCTCCAGAAACGAGTTGTTGGCAAGCGTGGGGCTGAAGGTTGTGGTCAGACAGGGTCTGCAATGGAACTTCGCTGAAGTTCCAACAAGCAGGTCGACCCGGGTTCAGAGACGCTGGCAGGTAAGGTCTCTTTATTAACCTCCGTAAAACTCCGAAATGGAGCAGTCTGTCGGGCCAGGTTTGGATTTACTGGCAGCATGGGCTGTCTAGTATCTTTCACTGTCTCTGGAGATCAGGTTGATGCAGAGACAGTGGCAGGGTGTCTTGCATAGTAACCTCTGTAAGTTCCGAGTAGGAACAGCTTGGTTACCCTAGTTCAGGGTAGACCATCATGGCACTGGCTGGCCATATGGGTCATATTGACCAGGGAAGCACTGCCTCAACATCTATGATTGAGGTTATCAGGATGCTCTGTAGAGTGAAGTAGTTGAAGTCTCCCTCAACACATGTGTAAATTTCTGCTCAGTTAAGTGGAGTTGTCAGTTCGTTGGAAACATCATTGCAATCCTCTCTGGGATAGGTAGCTACCAGCAGGACGCCAGTCTGGCATGTAGTATTTTTTATCTGATCCGCAGGTTCATGTTGTAAATCAAAACTGTATATATAATAATCTGTAGGCTCTCAATAACAGTATTCCTGATTGAGTGGCTGGTCGAAGAGATTGTGTTGCGCACACTGGCGACTCAGACAGGTGGTTTCAGTCAGAGGACTGCGAGGCAATACCTGGTTCAGGCTTGCATTATGCTATTTCTACTCTGAGGAAGAACGCTGAGGATTCGTGCTGACTCTGACAGTCAAGTGTTGACAGGGAACTCGTATTCCCACATCAAGTGGATGCTGTGTTTCAGCTCTAGTCATAAGGTTATCATATGTTATCAGCAAAATAAATGAATAAATAGATAATGCATCTTCCGCGGCAAGAGAAGCCAAAAATTTCTGTCCGTACGGTCAATAGAGGAAACGATGGTTCCAAGAGGAATCAGTAACATCTCACAAAGGATGAGTAGTTTGGCCAAGAACAAGAGGGGTATATTTCTGATATTTCTCAAGATTGCAGAAACGTGGAGCATGCCAAATCAGGTTACGATTTGGCTAATCTGATCATGTGTTTGGTTATCCAGTTTAAGATGGATGATTGGCTTTCAGCAATTTAGCTGATTCAGAGGATTAGGGCCTCTATCGATCTTGAAGATGCATACTTTGCCATATCTCTACACAAGAGGCAAAGATATATCAGGTGTTTTGATGACAAAGCCAGTGGTGTGAAGTTTAGGCTCTACCTGTTTGTCTTCAGGCCTAGGCTATTTACAAAGATTCTAAAGCTAAATCTGCCTTACTCAGATGAAAAGGGCATTGTGTCATGGAGTTTATAGACGACATGCAAAATTTGTAGCTGATAAGACTCAGGGGTTTATCAGTAGATGCCTCTTACAATATTAAGGATGAGGCAACATGAAATTTAATAATGCCAAATTTGCGAACTCATTCAGAGTGTCCCTTTATTGAACACACTTGAACACACCCTTTATTCAATCTCTGGCTCGGTCTCTGGGTCATAACTGACATGAGGGTAGCTTGTTATGGGAATGATCTCATAAAGCTAAACGGGCATGGTTGGGTACAAGTTGGAGTTGACAGCATACCCACCAGATCGGAGATTGGGGGTGTTATTATATATACAGGTACACTGAGCTTGCTGGTACCTATGAGATGAAGGATACTTTCTTCATTGTTATTTAATAGTTTTCAAGAGAATGTTGGTGGCTCATTAGCAGCCAATAGAATGGATATTCCCATTTGTCCATCTTCTTGCAACAGCAGGAGGTTTACATAGTGCACTTTCAGAAGTTATAAAATTTTGGTTGAATATGCCTGGATGATTGCAGATAGAATTCTGTACAATGTTGCATGAGTTATTGTCTAACTCAAAGCCAATTGGGACTATGGTCCAATTAAGGGCAATGGCCATGTATGCAAGTTAGCATCATGTTGTTAATAACTCATGTCTTTCTACCATTTATGGTTTTATCTGTTTAAGTGTTTCACACACAGATTGGGTTACTGCATGAAACCACATTGCTTTGAAGGCTTCACGTAGTCACTCACGTGACTTCGAAATAAAATAGAAAGATTAAACGAAAACTTACCGTTTGAAGTTTGATCTTTATTTTATGAGAAGTTGAAGTGAGGGATTACGTGCCCTCCACTCCCAACCCTGATTCTCATAAAGATCATCCGGTACGTCTAGGGTCGTTAATCTTTCTATAGTTTAAGTCCTGCAAATGGTCTGTGGTTTCATACAGTTCCTCTGAAGATTGACGCGCATGCGTGCTGGCGGGTTCTTCACGTAATCCCTCACTTCAACTTCTCATAAAATAAAGATCAAACTGCAAACGGTAAGTTTTCGTTTAATCTTTCTCTTTTTTTTGCACTCAACATTTATTGACGACAAAATACACATACAAACAAAATATACAAATCACCTAGCATCTATCGGTATCGCATCAAATCATCTTAGCGTTCTATCGTAAAAGCATCCTATTCACAGGCACCAGAGCAAACTGTCCTGAATCAATCTTGGCAGTTGTAGTAATACCGGTGTCCAAATAATATTGAAAGCATCAGTCCTCAACTGGAGTTTAGCTGTTATACTTTCCATCAAATATACACTTTTCAGTCTTTCCCTCCACTGTTGAACATTTGGTGGCTTTTCATTTCTCCATGACACTGTAATCATCTTCTTTGCAATCAGCAGCAACACCCCAAACAAATATTTCTGATTTTTAGTATCTGTCACAGCTGGAGTGTCTCCTAGTATAAACATGCCGGCTCCAGAGGTAGATCCATCCCCAAAATTAACTTAATCTCCACCTGAATGTCTCTCCAATATTGGTACAATTTGGGGCAATCCCAAAAAATATGGGTATGATCACCAATCTTCCCGCATTATCTCCAGCATAAATCTGAGGTGTTGCTGTATCTTGCTAACATAAGAGGAGTCTTAAATATGCTCATTCTAGTTTTCCATTCAAACTCCCTCCAGGTGGGGCTGTTTGTTAACTTGTGGACCCAAAAGACATGTCTTTTCCCACGTTTCGGCAGTAATAATAATATTCATTTCCAATTCCCATTTCTGTTTCATTTCTATAGTGTTTCCTTTTACATAATCTTGAAGTCCTTTAGATAAATGGGATATCAAATTCTTTTTTAACGCTCCCTCTATAGTCAACAGGAAAATGTTTTCTAAATTAGAAGGTAATCTACATATCTGCTTCCAATCTACGCGTGTCTGCAAGTAATGCCGTATTTGGAGAAATCTAAAAAAGTTCGTCCCTGACAGTCCAAATTCTTTCTGAAGGTGCTCATATGATTTCAAAACTCCCCCACAAAAAAAGCTGATCCACAGTAGTGAGCCCTTTGTCCACCCAATTTCTGAAACCCTTGTCAATTTTGCTGGGTAAAAAATTAGGAATAGCAGCTATCTTCAGTGCTCTAGATATAGAATTGAAGAGATTTAGTTGCTTTCTTATAACCAGCCAAGTTTTCATTGTGAATTTAATCCATTCATTATCTATTTTTAATTTCTTCCAGTTTGCTTGACTTAGAAATGGGAGCCCAGCCAGGGCAATATTGGGACATGAATTTTGCTCTATTCTCATCCATCCCGTTTCCTTATCATTTGTTATCCATGCTGTCAGGGTTCTCAACTGCGCTGCCCAGTAATAGTATTTAATGTTGGGCATATTTAGACCCCTTTTTGTTTTGGTAATAACAGTGCCTTAAGTCTAACTCTGGGCTTCTTATTTTGCCACACAAATCTTAATAGCTCTTTGTCCAACGCCTTAAATGCCACCCCAGTGACCCCTACTGGTAAAGATTGAAATAAGAAAAGCAGTCGGGGCAAAATATTCATTCGAACAGCTTCAATTCTACCAATTAGAGATAAAGGGAGAATTTCCCATCTGAGCATATCTGCCTTTATCCTCTTTAGTAATTTTCCATAGTTAGCTTCATACAATGTTGAAATGGAGGGGGTGATGACAATACCTAGGTATCTAAAACCCTCCCTAGACCAATGGAACCTGACCTAATCATTTAGTTGCGAAACCAATAGACCTGACAGCATCATTGCTTCCGATTTTAAATCATTTATTGTATATCCCGGTATTAGTCCATCTATCTTATATTACTAAAAGTCTGATCTTGACCGCTTTTGGCCCACTGTGCTGCGATTTCCGAGAGAACGGCGCCACCTACGGCCGTCATTATTGGCCACCTCGGGCAGAGCCCATGTCTGCCTTCCTGGACCAGAATATTTTTCCCATCGATGAAAAATCAGAGAGAAATTAATGTTTTAAAAAAATTCACCATTCTCTCTGCTGCCCCTGCTGGAGGGAGGGGGAGGGACTATAAAACCAGGAAGTGGTGTGCCTCAATCAGTCTCTGCAAGCTGGAGGGCACTCTGAGCTCTGAATGACACTGAACAAATGTCTACACAACTGCGAGTAAGTACCCTTAAGCGGCCTTTTCACGGGGCGAGTTGACGCAAGATGTCACCAGAGTGAAGAGGTCGTGGTCCAGCACGAGTCTCGCACGATATAACGGCAGTAGATAAAGAGTTCCCACGGTACTCGGCATTTCTGCTATTTGTGCGAGTGACTTGTCCGTTTCCCGAGCATTCCCGTTAAATCTTGAATGAACATCGTGAACTACACGTGACACAAATGATGTAACTTTTTTTTTCACACACTATATATATCCTCCCTTGGTTGAATTGGCTCATTTGGAGACATATTTTACTGTGTATGTGGGAGACACAGATGGACTGAGCACAGTACCTCGGTCTTACTGTGTGTGGGAGAGGGGGAGAAAGAGACATACACTCACAGAGGCAGAGTCTCTCAGCCTGTGTAAGAGGGAGGGAGAGAGAGAGAGAGGCACACACAAGGTGGATGTGAAATCTCACCTGCCTGTTTCAGTGACAGACACCCGCCGTCAGTAAATGAAGACACCCCCATCTGTCTCCCCCTCCTCTCCCTCGACTCCCCCACCTTTCTCTCCCAACTCCAGTCCCGTCCCGACCCCCTGGGAAACTGAATAGAGCAACAGTCAACTGCTGCCTGTGCGCTGATATGACAATAAAGGCTACTTTACTTTACTGAGTTAAAGAGTTCCCACGGTAGACTGTAAAACTGGGACCCTGGTTCTGGACTCCCCCAACACCGGAACCCTTCTTCAGACAGCCTAATCGGAATTGAGTCTGAAGATGTGTCTCGTCCCGAAACATCAGCTTTTTTTCTCCAGAGATGCTGCTTGACTCGCTGAGTTACTCCAGCTTTTTGTGTCTGTCTTCGGTTTAAACCAGCATGTACAGTTCACTCCTTACACGGGTCTCTGTACAACATTGATTGGTAGCGTTCCGGACCCCTGGACCCGAGGACTCCGACCTGTATCTCTCAAAGAAGTACATGTGAAAAATTTCTCACGGACCATAAAAATGCGTAACCTTTCAGTAAAGTCCCTTTTAAAGTCCCTTTTAAAGATTATAGTTATTTTCTTGAATCTCATTAACATAACTCATGAATAAGTTGATGTCCATATGCGGATGCAAATCTTTATTTTTATTTATTTTTTAAATTCAATCCCACATAAGATAATTTTTACTCACCTTCTGTTCCCTCTGTCCAGCTTCCGGGTTCACCGTTCGCAGGAGTTCCCACGGTACCCGCAAGAGTTATTACGGATATCGCACTGGCCACTACGTTCATATAATGTTGCAATACTCAACCACAAGTGTACAAGTCACTCTTGGAGAAATTCAAACTTTCTTGAATTTTCTCCCGAGTGACCAAGTTACACGATGACCTGCCGTTAGCGCTACGGTGGTCCACGGTGGTCCACGAATGCCGCACTGTTATCGCACGAGGTTCCCACGATGTTAAACTCCGGTTAACTCTTCCGTCAAATCGCCCCGTGAAAAGGCCGCTTTAATGTGGTTTGAAAATGAAAATATGGTTAGTTTGAAGTAAAAAAGCACTGCCTGCAAATGGTTGTTTGGGGGGTTTGGGTTGAAGTAAAAAGGCACTCTCTCTCTCTCTCTCTCTCTCCCCACCTCTCTCTCTCCCTATCCCTCTCTCTTGCCCCCCCTGTCTCTCTCCCTTTCCCTCTCTCTCTCTCCCCTCCTCTCTCTCCCCACCTCTCTCCCCATCCCCCCCTCTCCTCTCCCCCCCTCTCCACAATCTCTCTCCTCTCCCCCTCTCCTCTCTCCCCCCTCCTATCACCCCCCTCTCCTCCCCCCCCTCCTCTCCCCCCACTCCTACCCCCCCCCCCTCTTCTCTCCCCCCCTCTCCTCCCCCCCTCTCCTCTCCCCCCCCCCTCTCCTCTTTTTCTCCTCCCCTCTGTAACAATAGGATTGTTTATTTAAGTACTGTTGTACGGGGGACTGTTTTAGAGGTGACACCGGGCTCGTGACACAGTTCGGATGATGACTGCACAAATACAATAAAGATCTAGTAAGCAAGACTGCTTTAATCGTCCATTATGTATAGTCCAGAAAGAGCCAGAACATAATGAAACATGGTGGCAGCGGTGGGATGGACGTCGAAAATTGTCAGAATTAACTAGAAAAGTGAAAGTTTAGCTAGCTAGCAGCAGGCTAACGTTAGCCTTACAGAAGCTGGCAAAGAAAAAAAAAAAAAAACAACAGCTAGCTGACAGCGATGGAAGGGCTAAAACCCCATGGGGACATTAGAGATTCATTGATTAGAGATCGACTTGTGTGTGGTACAAATAGATCAGCACTGAGGGAGAGATTACTCAGGGAAGAGAAGCTGACTCTTGAGACATGCCTGCACATTTGTAGAGCTACAGAGCTGTCAAGGGAGAATAGCAGAACACTGCAAGGACAGACAGTGGAGGAGGTACATGCACTGAAACAGGCAGAAGAGAGACAAAAAGACAATGAGATACTGTGCAAGTTTTGTGGTAGAACACACGAGAGGAATAAGAAAAAATGCCCAGCTTTTGGAAAAAAGTGTAAGAAGTGTGGAAAGGAAAATCATTTTGCAGCTCAGTGCAGATCGAGACAAGAGAGCAGTAGGAAAACTAAGAAAGTGCATGCAGTTACAGAGCAGACTAGTGACAGTGACTCTTATGAGGATGTCAACTGTATAACTGAAGCAAATAGAGAGGATGAAACTGTAAACCAGGTTAAAAACAGCCACAGTCAGGGCCAGCAGCTCTTTGCAGGAATGAAGATAGGGGAAAAGTTAGTTGACTTCCAGATAGACTGTGGGGCCACCTGTATTATCATCCCCATCGATCTACTAAACCCAGACACACAGTTAGAGCACACTGAGAAGGTGCTAGTGATGTATAACAAGACCAAGTTGACTCCTCTGGGTACATGTAAGGTTAAGGTCAGAAACCCCAGAAACAACAAGCTGTACCGACTAGAGTGGTTTCAAGTGGTTGACCAGAGTAGCAGAATCCCTTTACTGGGCAGAAAAGCCAGCGAGGCAATGAAGTTGATAAAAGTACAGTACGAGAATATTCTGGCTATAGACAACATAGTGAAGAAAGAGCCGAGCCCAGTGACAAAGGGAGAAAGTGGCAAACACGTGACCATGGACAAAATAAATGAGGAGTTTGAGGATGTGTTCATCGGAGATGGCTGCATGGAGGGTGAATATAGAATAGAGATAGATGACAGAGTACCGCCAGTGAAACTGCCAAAGCGCAGAGTGCCTGTAGCTATGATGACACCTCTACAAGAGGAACTCAAAGATCTAGAGAGAAGAGGGATAATCACACCAGTGGAACGCAGCACTGACTGGATCAGTAGCATGGTCGCAGTGAGAAAACCTAATGGGAAGCTGAGGATCTGTATAGACCCAAAACCTCTGAATCGGGCACTAAAAAGAAGTCACTATCCACTGCCAACTATAGATGACATCCTGCCGGAGATGTCAAAGGCAAAAGTATTCACAGTCTGCGACGTGAAGCAAGGCTTCTGGCACGTCAAACTAGAGGAAGAGTCGAGCTTCCTTACCACATTCGCCACCCCATTTGGTCGCTTCCGTTGGCTAAGGATGCCGATGGGAATAAGCCCAGCACCTGAAGTGTTCCAAAGAAAGCTCATGCAGGCCCTGGAGGGCCTCCCAGGAGTCTGCGTCATAGCAGATGATGTGTTAATCACGGGGGAAGGAGCAACACAAGAGGAGCCAGGAAAGGACCACAACGAGAAAGTCAGACGTTTTCTAACCAGGTGCAGAGAGCGCAACATCAAGCTGAACGCGGACAAATTCAAGCTCAGACAAAAAGAGGTACCCTACATAGGTCATCTGCTCACGGCCGAGGGACTGAGGGTTGACCCGGAGAAAGTACGGGCAATCAGAGAGATGCCAAGGCCAACGGACGTGAAAGGGGTACAGAGATTAGTTGGGATGGTCAACTATCTTTCTAAGTTCTATGACCACCTTTCAGATGACTCTGAGATTCTGAGACAACTCACGCGCAAGGAGAACATGTGGGAATGGACGGACATCCAAGAAGGGGCGTTTCAAAGACTGAAAGACAAAATCGCTAAAGCACCAGTTCTACAGTACTACAACAAGGAAAAGGAGTTGACACTTCAGTGTGATGCATCTGACACGGGACTGGGGGCCGCCCTGACACAGAAAGGTAAACCGGTAGCATTTGGTTTTAGGGCACTCACACCAACTGAAAGGGGCTATGCCCAAATAGAGAAAGAATGCTTAGCCATAGTGTTTGGGATGGAAAAGTTCCATCAGTATACTTATGGTAGAGAGGTCACAGTACAAAGCGACCACAAGCCTCTAGAAAATATACACAGAAAGCCATTACTTAGTGCACCTAAGAGACTGCAGAGAATGCTACTCAGGCTGCAGCAGTATGATATCAGTGACCTATGTTCCAGGCAGGGACATGCTACTTGCAGACACGCTGAGTAGAGCATACTTACCAGAGAGCACTAAGGGAGAGAGTGAGACAGATATAGAGACTGTGAACATGGTCAGCTACCTACCCATTTCAGCAGAGAGGCTGAGTGCCATCAGGGCTGCAACACAAGATGACACAAAGTTACAGAGTGTGGCAAACAGAATACTGTCAGGGTGGCCCAAGAGAAAAAAGGACTTACCAAGTGACATCAGGCACTACCACACTTTCCAAGATGAACTGTGTTTCCAGGACGGCATAGTGTTCCGAGGAGACAGAGCCGTGATACCTGACGCACTCAGGGTGGACATCACTCACAGGATCCACTCCTCTCACCTGGGAGTAGAAGGATGTCTGAGGCGAGCGAGGGAGTGTGTATACTGGCTTGGAATGAATGAGGAGATCAAGACCTTCATCGCCAAATGTGACATATGTAGGTCAGTGGACCCAAAGCAACAAAGAGAGACACTACATCCACATGACATGGCCAGCAGACCCTGGGCCAAGGTAGGAACGGACCTTTTCTCCTTTCACAATAAAGACTATCTGATAACAGTAGATTATTATTCAAACTTTTGGGAGGTCGATTATCTACCTGACACTAAGAGCAACACAGTGATCAAAAAACTCAAGGCCCACTTTGCCCGACAGGGGATTCCTGACATTGTTATCTCGGATAACGGACCCCAGTATGCATCACAAGAGTTTCAGCACTTCAGCCAGAAGTGGGGCTTTGAACACAGGACATCGTCGCCGGGATACCCGCAGAGTAATGGGAAGGCGGAGTCAGCGGTAAAGACAGCCAAGCGCCTGATGCTGAAGGCTGCAGCAGCGAGACAGGATCCGTACTTGGCAATGCTGGATCATCGCAATACACCGAGCCAGGGCCTCAACACAAGCCCGGCACAGAGACTCCTAAGCAGGAGGACCAGGATCCTGCTTCCCACAAAGGACACTCTGTTGAAGCCAGAGGTGACACACGACGAACAGGGACTGAAATACAACAGACAGAGACAGGAAAAGTACTACAACCGCACAGCAAAAGACATGGACACTCTGAAAAGAGAGGACAGTGTGAGAGTACAGCCCTGTGACACACACAAGGGCTGGAGACCAGCGAGAGTGGTCCAACAGGTGAGCCATAGATCGTATGAGGTGGAGTTAGAGTCAGGAGGTGTTCTGAGACGAAATCGTCGCCACCTCAGACACAATCTCACCACGCTCACACCAACACAAAACACACCCACACCAACAGTGACTGAGGCGGCCATACCGCCAGAGGGCCCAGCAGAGAACCAAGACACGGTCACCATGTCAGGTCGACAAGTTGTCAGACCCCGCTACCTGACAGACTATACTCAGTGATTAGAGTATGGACTATGGAAAAAAATAAAAATAAAAAAAATGAAAATGTGTTGTTGATGCACTTGTTGGAAAACGGATGTTTTGAACTGTTGATTTATTATTGCTTATGTTGTTAGATCTGTTGTAAATGTGCAGAACATATGGTACGTTTGTTGCACTAGAATACCTAAGGGAAAGAGACTAACTTGAAAAAAGAAAAAGAAAGATGTAACAATAGGATTGTTTATTTAAGTACTGTTGTACGGGGGACTGTTTTAGAGGTGACACCGGGCTCGTGACACAGTTCGGATGACTGCACAAATACAATAAAGATCTAGTAAGCAAGACTGCTTTAATCGTCCATTATGTATAGTCCAGAAAGAGCCAGAACATAATGAAACACCCTCCCCCACCGTCCCTCCCCTAAACCCCCCTCCGCTCCACACACCCCTACCCCCTTTCCTCCACCCCCCCTCCCCCTCCCTGCTCCCCACCTCTCCCCCTCCCCTCACCTCACACCCCCTCTCAACCCCTCTCCTCCCCCCCCCTCTCCTCACCCCCTCCCTCCCCTCTTTTTCTCCCCCTCCTCCCCTCCCCCACCGTCCCTCCCCTAAACCCCCCTCCCCACACCCCTACCCCCTTTCCTCCACCCCCCTCCCCCTCCCTGCTCCCCACCTCTCCCCCTCCCCTCACCTCACACCCCCTCTCAACCCCTCCCCCCCTCCTCTCCCCCCCTCTCCTCTCCCCCCTCTCCTCTCCTCCTCTCCTCTCCCCCCCTCTCCTCTCCTTCCCCCCCCTCTCTCTCTCTCTCCCCTATTTCTTTCCCCCCTCCCCTCCCCCACCATCCCTCCCCTAAACCTCCCTCCCCTCCACACACTCCTACCCCCTTCCCTCCACCCTCCCTCCCCCTCCCTGCTCCCCAGCTCTCCCCCTCACCTCACCCCCCTCAGCACACCCTCTCTCTCCCCCTCGCACTCCCCCCTCCCCCCCTCTCTCCTCCCCCTCTCGCCTCCCCTCCACACCCCCTACCCTATTCCCTCCACCCCCCCCTCCCTGCTCCCCACCTCACCCCCCTCTCAGCACCACCTCTCTCTCCCCTTCACTCTCACCCTCTCTCTCTCCTCCCCTCCTCCCCCATCTTTCCCCTCTCACCCACCCTCCCACTTCTCCTCCTCTCCACCCCTCTCCATCTTGCCCTTCTCTCTGTGTCTCTGTCTCTCTCTCTGTCTCTGCCCCTTCCCTCTCTGCCCTAACTCTCTAACCCCGCCCCCCCCTCCTCCTCCCCTCCATCCCCTCCCCCACCCTCCCTCCCTCCACACCCCCTACCCTCTTCCCTCCACCCTCCCTCTCCCTGCTCCCCACCTCTCCCCCTCACCCACCTCTCAGCACCCCCTCTCTCTCCCTCTCACTCTCACCCTCTCTCTCTCCTCCCTCACCCAACCTCCCTCTTCTCCTCCTCTCCACCCCCTCTCCATCTTGCCCCTCTCTCTGTGTCTCTGTCTCTGTCTCTGCCCCTTCTCTCTCTGCCCTAACTCTCTACCCCCCCCCCCCCCCCCACTTTCTAGATGTGACTGCAAGTTGGGGGCTATGCGTCAGCAGATAGGGTGGTTATGGGGTAAAAGGAGCAAATTAATAATATTAATATATCAAGGGGGGTAATTAGCGCGAGTGCGGGGGGGGGGGGATAGTTAGTGTGTGTGACGCTGCATGCCGCCTCCCCCCCACAACCGCACGTTGGGGGAACAGACCCAACGGGTCTGCACTTGGTCTAGTATACTTTTGAAACACTGTGTGTGTGTGGGTGTACGGCATTTTGCCTTTGATTCGTTACTCCTTGAAAACCAGATGCAAAAACGCCGAAATTTTTACCATTTCACTAGCGATTTTACTTTTACATTTGCACATCCACTCCTTGCTCAATTATTTCCCCAGATTTTGAGTAAAATTGATAACAAAACTCAAACTAAACTCAATTTTTAAGATCTAAACGGCTCTTACCAGCTGCTGACGTCACAATGCCCACATGCCGACCAATCCAAGCCGCTTCTCTCTCTCTCTTCATTTGGCAGCCCGGCTCTCCTCCACTACCCCCCACCCCCGCTCCAAGTACGCTCGTGCCACGCCTCACGCATCTGGACTCCAACGCCCGCCCGCTCCAACCCCCTGCTCGCTCAGAGCCTCGCGACCAAACGTGGTCGCTTGAGGCGTACGGCCACGCGGGGCCGATCCCAATTCAAACCGCGGAGGCGTATGGTCCCGACATCATACTCACCAATCAGCTGAGCAGGAGGCGGGCAGACTGAATTTGGACGTCGCACGGCGTCGGGCGGTGACGTCATCACGCAACGGCACGCCGGACGGTGACGTCATCGCGCAACGCCACGCGCTAGCCGTACGGCGTCAAGATGCTGCGTACCACGTCAAGACGCTGCGTACGCCCGTCGAGACGCTGTGTACGCCCTCAATGCGCCTGCGGGCCGACAGGTCATTGGCGCGCGGGATTTTCGGACAGTGCAAGATTTTTGGAGCCCCGCACAACTCCATACGCCTCCGCCGATCGAAGTGGAACCCGCCCCGCGAGGCTGTTCCCCCCCTCCCTGTCCCCCTCCTCCACCCTGTTCCCCCCGCCCACTCTGTGCCCCCCTCCCTGTCCCCCTCCCTCTCTCCCCTCCCTCTCTCCTCCCCTCCTCTTCTCCCTCCCCTCCCCTCCCTCCCTCTCCATCCGCCTCCCTCCCTCTCCATCCCTCTCCCCCTCCCTCCCTCTCCCCCCATCTCCCTCTCCCTCCCTCCCTCTAAGCCCTCTCCTCCCCCTCCCTCTCCCCCCCCCCTCCCTCTCCCCCCCCCTTCTCTCTCTGCCCTCACTCTCTACACCCCCCTCCCTCTCTAGGCGCGCCTGCGAGTTGGGGGCTTTTAGACTGGCCAAAATCGGAGAAAGCTCGTTCTTATAACACTTATAAAACTCTCCCGGAATCCCATCCGTCCCTGGGGACTTGGAGTTCTTTAATTTTTTTTATTCTTTTATTTCCTGCTCTTCTATTTGTGTTGTCATATTTAATCGCTTCTTCTTGGGTAAGGGAGGGCATTTTTAATCCAGAAAAGAAAGTTCTAATCTTTTCCTCTTTATCTATGATTTCAGGAGAGTCGTATAGTTGTTCATAAAAGGATGGAAACGCTTCTGCGATTTCTCGTGGTTGTGAAACTAAATTTCTAGAAATCGGATGTGAAACTTTGGAAACCACTCGATTAGCTCCTTACGCAGCTGAAATGCCAGAAGGCGACTAGCCCTGTCTCCCTTCTCATAGTATTTTTGGTTTAAAAATCGGAGGGCTCCTTCTGCTTTGTATGTTAGAAGCTCTTCTAACTCGTGTGGTTTAGTTCATTTAAAAGATTCTTATTTTTATTATTATTTTTGTGTTCTGCTTCTAATACCTTTATTTTACTATACAGGTCAGATTGCTTCTTCAACCTGTTCTTTCTTACTCTACTCGATATTTCGATAATTTTACCCCTCATTACTGCTTTCGCACCATCCCAAAGAGTGGATGGTGTTACTTCACTATTATCATTGTTGTCAAAGTACTCTTCAATACAGTTCCTAATTTCCTGGGTCACTACAGTATCGGTCAGTAAATAAATGTTTGCTCTCCAGTATTTAAAGCACTTTTCTGTTCCTAACTCCAGGGTGAGAATTATGGGTGCATGGTCACCGATTGTTATTGAGTTTATTTTGCAATCTACCACTTTATGTATATATTGTTTGGGGACACAAAACATATAGATACACGAGTAGCTCCCGTGCACGTTCGAAAATAAACTATAATCCCTCCCCCTTGGGTTTTTATGTCTCCATGGGTCTACTAATCCTAATTCCCCTAGCATGTTATTTAGTGTTTTGGATTTTTTTGTTTGGTTGTACTCATCAGGTAATCTATCCAGCCTCTCATCGAGAACAGCATTAAAATCTCCACCAAATATTATCATACCTTTGGCATTTTCTGCAATTATATTTGCAATGCCTCTAAAGAAAGAGTAATCATCTTCCGTTGGTGCATAAATATTTATTATCGATACTACCTTCCCACTTATTGTACCAGTTACCATTACGTATCTCCCCAGTGTATCTTGGAGCACTTTCTCTACTGATAAAACTACATTTCTATTGTAAAGGATGGTCACCCCTCTCCTTGTCCCAGAGGAGGCGCTAAATACCTCACCCACCCACTCTCTTCTAAGCTTTTTATGTTCAATTTCCACCAAATGAGTTTCCTGTATCAATGCAACTCCGCATCCTAAGTTTTTGAGTTGGCTCAGAATTTTTCTCCTCTTTATGGGATGATTTAAACCGTGAACATTATAACTTACTATCTTTAAGTTAGTCATTATCCATCGTTGTGTATTCTACTAGTTACTTCTGTACCATTTTTGTTTCTTGCACTGGTTGGCCTGTGAATATCCACTATGCTCACAATACGATTTACTAGGGTGCAATGCTGTGATATTAGTCCTAACATTAAAGGACATTTGCAAAACGAACAAATCAATAGACAATAAAACTTTACACATAAGACGAGAAATATATAGGAAAAAAAAAGGTACTTCCTACCTAACCAACCCATCTGGACACCCTGAACTAACTGGTGTACCAGCTCCTCGTAAAAAGGCGAAGAGATGTGACTAGGTCTCTCCTGGGTAGCCCACTTATGTGTGGTTGCAACTAAAGTAAGGTTGCTCTAAATCCCACTTTGGGACTTCTAAGTTACAGATATAAACAAAATAAATGGCAGGTATAGCCCCCCAGCCTGAGAGAGCCCCCTCAATCCCACTCTTAGATAGTGCATTTAAATCAAGTAAACAAAATAGAATACAAAACCAGCCATTATACGTACTATTAAACGTGGCATAACTAGCCTTCTTCAAAACAACACTGCAGAGTATATATACATATTATTTACATATTATTTATATCTCCATATACTATTGTATTTACATATACATATTATTTGTCCGCTTCGTTGTCTCAATGGTCTCTTGCAGTCATTTTACCATAGGACCCACGTTTCTGTAATTGTTTCAAACCTATCTATAGTCCTTCTCTTGTGATGCCCAGGATGGTGCGAAAATCATCCTCTGACAAAGTTGCCAATCCTCTCTGCCCACTGGCTTTATTAGTGTCCCCTGACCAATGGTCCCGCAGCAACTCTCTATTCAACTCATCTCTGGACTCTGTTCTGATGTGGATCCCCATCTTCTCCAGTGTGGGTGCTGCCTCGATCAGTGTCTTGAAGGCTTTAACTCCGGTATCTAGGAAGATCTTGAGCTGTGCCGGAAATGGAGACTTGGCTCTGATATTTTTCTCTCGCGGTTGCTTAATCACCTGTCCTTTTTTTCCTTTCCCTCTGTAACTCCATATATCCGCAAATTCTTAGGACTCGCTCGATTTTCCAGGTCCAAAGCATTTCTCCGCTAGCTTAGCCCCACTCTGTAGCAGGTACTTAATAGCCCTCTCGTGCCTCATTCCCCTATCTTCTGTTAAACTTGCTCTGTCCTCCATTTCCTTCAATTTCCCCTCCAGCTTTTCCATTCGAGCCGTTAAATCCTTCATTTTATCCTCCACTCTCGCTAGTCTCTGTTTGGTGTCTTCTGAAGCTTCTTTATGTTCTTTTCTCAACTCTCTCAACTCAGAGAGAATTAGCGGGCCTTCCTTGTCGGACTCACCGTCGTCTTGCTGTTGTCGTCGTCGTCTGTTGGTTTCTGTCCTTCATTTTTTCCTTTTCCTCCCGCGTTCATACGCCTTATGTCGACCCATCATGTTCGGGCAGCCGCCAACGCACCTTAATCCGCGTATGACACGATATTTATTTTATTTATGGCTGGTTTGAAGAGGGCCTCCCAGAGAGCAAGTCGACAACACAGCCCTCACTGTCATGGCATCACCGGAAGTCCTCGTTTAATCTTTCTTTTAATGTTCAGAGTTTTGTTTGAGTTGAGCTCAATAGCCTGATGGCTGTGGGGAATTAGCTGTTTCTGAACCTGGACGTTGCAGTCTTCAGGCTCCTGTACCTTCAACCTGAAGGTCGCGGGGAGATGAGTGTGTGGCCAGGATGATGTGGGTCCTTGATGATGCTGCCAGCCTTTTTGAGGCAGCGACTGCGATAGATCCCCTCGAAGGAAGGGAGGTCAGAGCCGATGATGAACTGGGCAGTGTTTACTACTTTTAGTAGTCTTTTCCGCTCCAGGGCGCTCAAGTTGCCGAACCAAGCCACGATGCAACCGGTCAGCATGCTCTCTACTGTGCACCTGTAGAAGTTAGAGAGAGTCCTCCTTGACAAACCGACTCTCCGTAATCTTCTCAGGAAGTAGAGGCGCTGATGTGCTTTCTTTATAATAGCATCAGTGTTCTCGGACCAGGAGAGATCTTCAGAGATGCGCACGCCCAGGAATTTGAAGCTCTTGACCCTTTCAACCATCGACGATTTGATATAAAGGGGACTGTGAGTCCACATCCTCCCCCTTCCAAAGTCCACAATCAGTTTGTTGGTTTTGCTGGTGTTGAGGGCCAGGTTGTTGTGCTGGCACCATTTGGTCAGTCGGTTGATCTCACTTCTATACTCTAACTCGTCCCCAGCAGTGATATGTCCCACAACAGTGGTGTCATCAGCAAACAAGCACATCCAAGGCCCCACTTCTCTTCCCACAAGCTGATCTCACAAACCAACTTCTGGGAAGAAGGACTAGGTGCAACATTACAAAAATGTGCAATTGCTGAAACTTGAGAAAGGCATCTAACCTGGGTCTATAATGTGTGACAGTATGCAAGAGAAAGACAACTACATTCTATCTACCCTATAAAGAGTACCAAAATTCCTGTGCATTAATCTTTAAGACAGGGGCTTTCATGCTGAGCAATAACATAGGAGTAGATAAGTCAATAAATGCTTGCATCTCTCAAGGCATTAAACTTGTGCTAAAATTATCTCTTCTTAAGTTGTAAATAAGGATCGTCACTGTTCCTAAGTTATCTATTCCTGTTATAAGCAAGGTTTTGGTTTTCATTTTTTTATTTATAAATGATTGCCATATGAATAGATTTAGGAAACTGGAACTTCAGTACTGGAAGCTTGTGACTACTTAAAAACAAACTCCAATGTTTCCATGTGGGTAAAGAGAGTAATTTTAATAAGAACCATGAAGGTACGAGTGTGGGGAAGGAAAATGTGATTTGAACTTTTGATAACATTTAAAATACATTTTGACGGGTACATGGATAGGAAAGGTTTAGAGGGATATGGGCCGTCGGGCAGGACTTCAGGTCAGAATGAAGCGCAGGGGACTTCGGCCTCCTCTCCCAACTATCCTACTGGCTAATGTACAGTCCCTTGAAAACAAAGTGGAGGACTTAAGGGCAAGACTGCTTTATCAAAGGGAGCTGAGGGAATGCTCTGTGTTCTGTTTCACAGAGACATGGCTCACCCCCAGCTCCCCAGACTCAGCGGTCCAGCCTGAAGGGTTCTCCACCCACCGCATGGACCGTACCCTGGCATCTGGGAAAGGGAGAGGAGGGGGTGTCTGCCTCATGGTCAACTCTGCGTGGTGTTCCGACGTGGCAGTCCTGTCCAACTCCTGCTCTCCACACCTCGAACATCTGGCGGTGAAGTGCCGTCCCTTCTACCTCCCGAGAGAATTCACCTCCGTTATCCTGACCGCGGTCTACATCCCACCCCAGGCAGACGTCCGTCTGGCACTGGAGGAGCTGCAGGCCATGGTCAACACCAGACGTCTTACCCCGAGGCATTTACCACCAATGCTGGGGACTTCAATAAGGCGAACCTCAAGAAATCACTCCCCAACTTCCACCAACATGTCTCCTGCTGCACCAGAGGACCTAACACCCTCGACCACTACTACACCACCATCAAGAATGCCTATCGTTCTATCCCTCGCCCTCACTTCGGTAAGTCCGACCATACCGCGGTGCTGCTTCTTCCTGCCTACAAGCAGCAATTAAAGAGCGCACTCCCAGAAGTGAGGACAGCACAGAGCTGGTTGGGGGGGGGGCAGAAGAACAACTCCAAGACTGTTTGGAGTCTGTAGACTGTGCAATGTTCAAGGACTCGGCAACGGACTTGAACGAATATGCCACAGTCGTTACAGACTTCATAAAGAAATGTGTGGAGGACTGCATCCCTACAAAAACCTTCCGAGTGTTTCCCAATCAGAAACCTTGGATGAACTTTGAGATCCGCACTCTCCTGAAGTCCAGACACAGGGCATTCACCTCCAATGATACAGTGGCCTACATGAAGACCAGATACGACCTTGGTAAGGCCATCAAAAAGGCCAAAAGGGATTTCTGCTCCAAACTGGAGGACGAGACAGATGTTCGGCAGCTGTGGCAGGGTCTGAATGCAATCACCTCCTACAAGGCAAAACCAGGAGGCAGCTCGAATGCCGGTGTAACATCACTCCCTGACGAGCTCAATGCGTTTTATGCACGTTTGACAGGGAGAATACTGATGTGCCTTCCCGATCCCCCATTCGCTGCGATGGCATTTCAGTCTCAGTCACAGAGGCCGATGTCAGGAAATCCTTCAGAGGGGTGAACCCCCGAAAAGCACCGGGACCTGATGGTATACCCGGCCGTGTTCTAAAAACCTGTGCGGACCAACTGGCGGGAGTTTTTACGGACATTTTCAACCTCTCACTTCTGAGGTCTGAGGTCCCCACCTACTTTAAAAGGGCATCAATTATACCGGTGCCCAAGAAGAGTAAGGTGACATGCCTCAATGACTATCGACCAGTGGCACTAACGCCGGTGGACCCACTGCAGTTCGCGTACCGCCACAACAGATCAATGGTGGATGCGATCTCGCTGGCCCTCCACTCCGCACTGGACCACTTGGACAACAAAAACTCATATGTCAGGCTGTTATTCATTGATTACAACTCGGCATTTAACACAATCATCCCCTCCAAACTGGTTACCAAACTCGCAGAACTGGGTCTCTGCGCATCCCTCTGCAACTGGATCCTCGACTTCCTCGTCCACAGACCACAATCTGTTCGTATTGGTGGAAATGTGTCAGCCTCAATAACAATCAGCACGGGAGCACCTCAAGGCTGCGTGCTCAGCCCCCTGCTGTACTCACTCTATACCCATGACTGCGTAGCGAACCACAGTGCGAACTCCATCATCAAGTTCGCTGACGACACCACTATTGTGGGGCGTATCACTGATGGGGATGAGTCAGAGTACAGAAGAGAGATCGAGCAACTGTCCATATGGTGCCAGCGCAATAACCTGGCCCTCAACACCAGCAAAACCAAGGAACTGATTGTGGACTTTGGAAAGAGTAGGAGGGGGACCCACAGCCCCATTTATATCAACGGGTCGATGGTTGAAAGGGTCAAGAACTTCAAATTCCTGGGCGTGCACATCTCTGAAGATTTTTCCTGGTCCTAGAACACTAACGCAATTATCAAAAAGTACATCAGCGCCTCTACTTCCTGAGAAGATTACGGAGAGTCGGATTGTCAAGGAAGACTCTCTCTAACTTCTACAGGTGCACAGTCGAGAGCATGCTGACCGGTTGCATCGTGGCTTGGTTCGGCAATTTGAGCGCCCTGGAGAGGAAAAGACTACAAAAAGTAGTAAAGACTGCCCAGTCCATCATCGGCTCTGACCTTCCTTCCATCGAGGGGATTTATCGCAGTCGCTGCCTCAAAAAGGCTGGCAGTATCATCAAAGACCCACACCATGGGAAGGAGGGTGTCTGCAGAGCTCACCATCAGCATAGGATCACCACAAGGCTGCTGTCTCAGTCCCAAACTTTTCACCCTGTACACACACGACTGTGTCTCCACCCAGGAAAATACCATCATTATTAAGTATGCGGATGATACCACCATCCTGTGCCTCATCAAGGGGGGGGACGAGTCGGGCTACAGGAGTCTGGTGAACGACATTCTTGCCTATGGTGAGGTGAACGACCTAAGCCTCAACACAGACAAGACAAGAGAAATAATAATGGACTTCAGAAAAAATCCACCCCCCCTGCAGCCCCTCATCATCAAGGGGACTGTGGTGGAGAGGGCTGACAGTTACAGATACCTGGGATTACAAGTAACATCAGATCTGAACTGGACTTTGAACACTGCAGCCACAGTGAAAAAAGCCCAGCAGAGACTGTACTTCATCAGGCTGCTCAGAAAAGCTGGTCTGCACTGTCGCCCTCTCACCCAGGTCTACAAAGGACTGATAAAGAGCATCCTCACCACAGGCATCACGGTGTGGTATGGAAACACCACACAGACAGAGAGGAAGGCTCTGCAAAGAGCCATAAAGACTGCAGAGAGGATTATCAGAACTGAACTCCCCTCCATGGACACAATCTACACACAGCGCTGTCAAAAAAGAGCGGAGAGAATCATCAGAGACACACTACATCCAGCTCACTCCCTGCTCAAACACAAAAACTGCACATACAACCTCAGGCACAGACGAGCAGACAGCATCGCCACAAACAGAACACGCTTATTTAAGAGCTTCTTCCCTGCAACAGTGAGACTCTTGGCCAAAACAAAACAAAATGAACTGATGTCCTGATATAGGGTTTGTGCAAGTTACAATGCTCGCACTTTCCCCTTTATATAGGGTTTTAGGCATTTTCTTTTTTTATTTCTAGAGTAGTATATGTTTTTATAGATTATGTGTCTTCGGTGTATCTTTTTAATTTTTAATTTGACTTGACTTGACTCTCTGAATAACTGCACAAGGGTTCCTATGTGTGTAAGCACAAATGACAAATAAAGTTTTTGACCTTTGACCATCCTGGCCACACACTCATCTCCCTGCTACCTTCAGGTAGAAGGTACAGGAGCCTGAAGACTGCAACAACCAGGTTCAGGAATAGCGACTTCCCCTCAGCCATCAGGCTATTAAACCTGGCTCGGACAAAACTCTGATTATTAGCAACCACTTTCTGTTATTTGCACTACCAGTTTATTTATTCATGTGTGTATATATTTATATCATGGTATATGGACACATTTATCTGTTTTGTAGTAAATGCCTACTATTTTCTGTGTGCTTAAGCAAAGCAAGAATTTCATTGTCCTATACAGGGACACATGACAATAAACTCACTTGAACTTGAACTTGATGAAAGAGTTGGGTTAAATGGCCGATTTGGAAGTCAAAATTGATAAGCAGATTTTCATCATAAATTGACTCTCGATATCATAAGAAAATTAAAAAGAATAGATACTATTATTGTGTAAAGTGCTGGCAGCAATTTTCAAATCAATTTGACCATTCTTTCAAGAAATTCATTTGAATCCGATATAACCATTTCAATAATATAAATAAAAATGAAACAGATATTACCATTTTAGCTGAATTAACATCCACATGAAATTTCTCGTCTTAATTAAAAGACATTACACAACACACTGACTTTGTGGAACAGTGGAGAAAAAAGCTAAAAGCTTAAGCAGCAAAAAAAAAATGTTTCTTCTAAAAGGGGAATAAAAACCAAGTTTCCCCCGAGGCAATACAGATTTCAATGGGGTATATCAGAATGAAAGTATGCCCCAAATGCTACTTCTTCAACTATGATTTCACTTCCTTATATTTAATTCTCTTCCTCACTTAAGAGATTATTTTCAGTATCATTCAGTATCATTCCATGATCATTATCATTCCATGACACAAATAGCGAATCGAATATGGACAACTTATGACTAGCTGCACTGATTGCCAAAGGACAGCACAAAGCCCAGAGTCTAAAGGGGACCAGCAAATCTAAAAGGGGAGTAAATAGAGGCAGCAAGAGTTTAAAATAAGCAGAAATAAAGTCTCTGAGAGTTTAAGAGACTTAGAAAGATTAAATTGTTTGGAGTGTTGAGAATCAAGTAGGAACCTAAATTAATTAAAAGTAATTTAATTTAATACAGATGGATAAGATGCCTAGAGATGTGCTCACACTGTGGGTAAAGACTGTACAAAAGGAAGTAAATGCATGACTGATAGCCAAAGTAGAAGGCAGCAATAGTGTCAGAATCCCTCGTGGCCATCCCTCTATTAATGATACTGCTTTGAAGTTGGCTTATCAGGAGAAAGGTTGGGGAGTTGGCTTATCAGGAGAAAGCAGCAGCAGTCAAGTTAATAAAGGGCCTGTCCCACTTAGGCAATTTTTTAGGCGACTGTCATAGTCGTTGCAGGTCGCCGAAAAAACGGCAAGTGGATCCCCCCTACGACAATGTCTACGACAAGCTACAACAACCTACCACCGAGTCGATGTCAATACAACAACAATACAATACAATACCGTTTATTGTCATTTGAATCTCAAATTGAGTTCAAACAAAATTTGGTTTCTGCAGTCATACAACAAGAAAAGAACCAAGACACACACCAACACAATTTACACAAACATCCATCACAGTGAATCTCCTCCTCACTGTGCTGTTCTCTCCCCTGCTCTCCATTCTTTCCAACCCTGCAATTCGGGCAGGAGAAGTTGCCGTTGCGGGAGCTTCGAAAAGCGGTCTCCCACCAGAGACCCGCGAGCTCCTAATGTTACCATCCACCGGGCCTGCGGCTCGAGCCTCCGAAGCTCCGGTCGGGTCGCAGCCGCGCGCCACCACAGCTCTCCAACGCTCCGAAGCCGGCCAGCTCCACAATGGTAAGTCCGCAGGCTCCGCGACTGGAGCCCCCAGGTCGTTCCGGCTGGAGGCCGCTCCACGGTGCTAGGCCCCAACGACAACGGAGACCCGACAGGAAAAAGGTCGGGTCCCCCGTACAGAGAAGAGATTTAAAAGTTCCCCGACCCCCACACATACACAGTTAAAAACAATTAAAAAACACTACAAACTATACACTAAACGGGACAAAAAAGACAAAAAAAAGAAAGACCGACTGCAGAGGCCGCAACATCGGTCGCGCTGCATTCAGGATTTGTGTACAAGGGCGGTTACCGACAGTTACAGCAAGTTACTGACAACCGGCGACCCAATCGTCGCGACTTAGGACATCCACCTACTACCACACAGGCGACAACCTATGACAACCGAAGTCAACCTATGTCCACCCGCGACAAGCTACGTCCGTGTCAGCGACAATTGAAGACAATGATTGTCGCTACTTGCCTTCTCTTGACGCCGGTACCTGTCGCTGGTTGACGTATTGTGATATTGGTAGTCGGCAAAGAAATTCACAGAAGTCAGCACCGGCGACAACCTACGTCACCTGACGACAACCTACGACAGCACCTACGTCAGGAGAAGTCAAGCTACGTTCATTGGTGTCAAACCCACTCGCCGACTGTCGCCAGAATTTTTTGAACATTTTGAAAATCCAGCGGCGATCAGAAAGACGCTATGACTCTTTGGGTGACTGAGGAGACTACTCACGACCTTACAGGCGACACGCCGGCGACCATGTGGCGACAGCTTAGTCACCTGTGGTAGCCTAAAAAATTGCCTACGTGGGACGGGCCCTGAAGTAGCTCTGCTGCACGGAGGAGGACAAAGAGTGGCAGGAATATGGGTATAAGGGATTTAACTGAAAGACATTTATGCAGCTGGAAAGAAGACTACAGATGGTATGTTACCTCCATGGTGCTATAGTCAAGGATGTTAAGGTGAACCCCCACAAGGCTGTGGGACCAGATGGCGTCCCTCCTAAAGTTCTGAAGGCCTGTGCAGAACAACTCACTGGAGTGTATGTAGACATCTTCAATCTGTCTTTAAACCAAGCAGTGGTCCCCCGTATTTTTAAATTTTCCACCATTGTACCAGTTCCAAAAAAACCTAACCCATCCACCCTGAATGACTTCAGGCCAATGGCACTCACGCCAGTTGCCATGAAGTGTCTAGAAAAACTGGTTCTCACACACATCAATCACATGGTCCCGGGCACGATCGACCCCCTCCAGTTCGCCTACCGCCCCAACCGCTAAGTGGACGACGCAGTGGCCATTGCTCTACACCACATCCTGCAACACCTGGACAGCAGAGGAACATACGTCAGTACGCTGTTCCTGGATTACAGCTCGGCTTTTAACACCATTCGCCCGGGCAGGCTGACTGAGAAGCTGACAGACCTCGGCGTCCCGACTCCCACCTGCAACTGGATCTTGGATTTCCTGACTGAAAGACCACAGGTGGTGAGGATGGGAAGGAGGGTGTCTGCAGAGCTCACCGTCAGCACAGGATCACCACAAGGCTGCTGTCTCAGTCCCAAACTTTTCACCCTGTACACACACGACTGTGTCTCCACCCAGGAAAATACCATCATTATTAAGTATGCGGATGATACCACCATCCTGGGCCTCATCAAGGGGGGGGACGAGTCGGGCTACAGGAGTCTGGTGAACAACATTCTTGCCTATGGTGAGGTGAACGACCTAAGCCTCAACACAGACAAGACAAGAGAAATAATAATGGACTTCAGAAAAAATCCACCCCCCCTGCAGCCCCTCATCATCAAGGGGACTGTGGTGGAGAGGGCTGACAGTTACAGATACCTGGGATTACAAGTAACATCAGATCTGAACTGGACTTTGAACACTGCAGCCACAGTGAAAAAAGCCCAGCAGAAACTGTACTTCATCAGGCTGCTCAGAAAAGCTGGTCTGCACTGTCGCCCTCTAACCCAGGTCTACAAAGGACTGATAGAGAGCATCCTCACCACAGGCATCACTGTGTGATATGGAAACACCACACAGACAGAGAGGAAGGCTCTGCAAAGAGTCATAAAGACTGCAGAGAGGATTATCAGAACGGAACTCCCCTCCATGGACACAATCTACACACAGCGCTGTCAAAAAAGAGCAGAGAGAATCATTACAGACACACTACATCCAGCTCACTCCCTGCTCAAACACAAAAACTGCACATACAACCTCAGGCACAGACGAGCGGACAGCATCGCCACAAACAGAACACGCTTTTTTAAGAGATTCTTCCCTGCCACAGTGAGACTCTTGGCCAAAACAAAATGAACTGATGTCCTGACCTACCTCATAGCATATCATATTATATCATATTATATTGTCTCCTGGGCCTGTGCAATTTACAATGCAATCGACACTTTTATATAGGGTTTGTGCAATTTACAATGCTCTCACTTTCCCCTTTATATAGGGTTTTAGGCACTTTATTTTTTATTTTTAGAGAAGTACAAGCACATCAGCGCCTCTACTTCCTGAGAAGATTACGGAGAGTCGGATTGTCAAGGAAGACTCTCTCTAATTTCTACAGGTGCACAGTCGAGAGCATGCTGACCGGTTGCATCGTGGCTTGGTTCGGCAATTTGAGCGCCCTGGAAAGGAAAAGACTACAAAAAGTAGTAAACACTGCCCAGTCCATCATCGGCTCTGACCTTCCTTCCATCGAGGGGATCTATCGCAGTCGCTGCCTCAAAAAGGCTGGCAGTATCATGAAAGACCCACACCATCCGGGCCACACACTCTTCTCCCTGCTACCTTCAGGTAGAAGGTACAGGAGCCTGAAGACTGCAACAACCAGGTTCAGGAATAGTTACTTCCCCTCAGCCATCAGGCTATTAAACCTGGCTCGGACAAAACTCTGATTATTACCAACCACTTTCTGTTATTTGCACTATCAGTTTATTTATTCATGTGTGTATATATTTATATCATGGTATATGGACACATTTATCTGTTTTGTAGTAAATGCCTACTATTTTCTGTGTGCTTAAGCAAAGCAAGAATTTCACTGTCCTATACAGGGACACATGACAATAAACTAACTTGAACTTGAACTTGAAGTATATGTTTTTATAGATTATGTGTCTTTCTGTGAGTCTTTTTAATTTGACTTGATGTGACTCTCTGAACAACCGCACAAGAGTTCCTATGTGTGTAAGCACAAATGGCAAATAAAGTTTTTGACCTTTGACCTTATGGCATGACACACGTTCAGAATAAAGTAATCTTTATTGGCAGACACAGAGTCAGACACTCGCGCGCTGAGAGTGAGCACTAAATGAGTCCTTGCAGTTGCAGTCGGGCACACCCGTGACTCATAACGTCATCTTCCCACCACAGTCAGTCACATGCCCGTTCCAGTTCTACTAATGAGGGTTTGATCAATAACTGGCCTAACCACCAGATGGCGCCACATGAACCCCTATCCCCCCTCAGAACCGGAGCAAAACGAACAGGCAGACGAACGAGGCGGCCGGACTTCGTACACACATCGCCCAAGGGTGGAGACACACTACATCCAGCTCACTCCCTACTCAAAGGCAAAGGCAGGAGTGGCGGGCACGGCAAAACACCCTAGCCGATGATGCAGGGCCACCTGCATGGGCTGAACAATGTCCAAATGGGATGGCTTGGGTCAATCATCTGGATGCACAGGGATTTGATGATAGCTCCGCACCTAGGTCGACCTTGGAAAAAAACATGGCGCCAGTCAAATGAGCAGAAAAGTCCTGGATGTGCGGAACAGGATACCGGTCAGCAGTCGTGGCGTCATCCCCACAAGGCCTCCAGCCCCCGGACGCCTTGTGACCATGTGCAGTGTAGATGCCCAATGGCGATCGGATCAACACACAATTCCCATGGCCTCCATCTGCCGAAACTCTGCCTTGGCAATATGGAGCTTATCAGGGGGAAGCTGTCGCGCTCGGGAATGGAGCGGTGGGCCAGAGGTGAGAATATGGTGCACCACCCCGTGTTTGGGGGGGTTAGTATGTCGGTGAATTGAGCCAAAATCTGCGCATACTCATTGTCCACTGAAGACACCGGGTCGCGGTGTGACGCAACTAAAACAGCGGGGCATAAGGAGATCGCTTCAAATGTCGCCGCATGAACGAGGCACTGCCCCCTCACATCTACCAGCGGCGATTGAGCCCGGAGGGAATCGGCACACAACAATGTCTGGGAGATATCAGCAACGGTAAAAGTCCGAGTAAAATGACAGGAGCCGAAGATGAGAGGGACTGTGCAAACTCCATACGTCTGGATGGAGCTGCCATTAACTGCGGTAAGGGAAGGTCCCCACTTACCAGAACGAGTGTCAACTCCCGATGGGGGCAAAACGCTGACCTCTGTGCCTGTGTCGACGAGGAATCGCCGCCCTGAATGATGGTCGCACCAGACATAGAGGTGATGTTTCAGGCCAACCGCAGAAGCCACTACTGGCAACCGGCCATGGTGTTTCCCGGAAACGTGCAGGGTGAGCGGCGTCGGCGGGCCTCCGAACCTCAGCATGGTGATAGAAGCACCACATCTCCTTACCGCCATTGCTCGGGCCTGGCTTCACAGCCAAACCCCCGGTGGAGCAGGAACCACCGAGGCACCACTGACACCCGATCGATAGCAGTACCGCCCTGCTGTTTGGCCTGCCACAGCTCACTCAGCCAACTGCAGAGGATTGGCGAAATCCTCACTCACGATGAGTAGTCTGATGTCCTCGGGCATCTGCTCCAGGAAGACGTGCTCGAAAAGGAGACAGGGCTGATGACCATCCATCAAGGTGAGCTTCTCGCTCATTAACACGGACGGCTTGCGATCACCAAGACCTCCCATGTGCACGAGCTTCGCCGTCCGATCGTGGCGGCTGAGACCAAAGGTACGTAGGAGGAGCTTCTTGAGGCCCTCATACTTGTCGGCAACTGCCGGCTGGTGCAAGTAATGCGCGAGGCGACCGCCTGTGTCCTGATGCAGCGCGCCAACCACATAATAATACTTTGTGTCATCGGCCATAATGCGTCGAATATGGAACGCGGCCTCAGTCTGCTGGAACCACATCTGGGGCTGTGATGTCCAGAACATGGGCAGTTTGAGAGAAATAACATTCTGTTGAGCCGGGATGTCGGCTGCATCGGACTGCTGAGATAGGTTGTCGGCTGCATCCATCGTGAAAATCCAAAAGAACCGTTTTGGATCGTCGGGGTCACCAATATGGCGTGCAGGGTGAGCGGCGTGCAGGGTGAGAACGTTTAGAATAAAGTGATCTTTATTGGCAGATACAGAGTCAGATATCGCGCGTTGAGAGTGAGCACTAACTGAGTCCTTGCAGTTGCCGTCGGGCACACCCGCGACTCATGTCTTCTTCCCACCAAACGCAGTCACGTGCCCGCTCTAGTTCTAATGAGGGTTCGATCAATAACTGGCCTAACCACCCGATGGTGCCACAATGTCTTTAGAGTGGCTGTGAAGCATTCTGGAGGAGGAGGGTGAACAGTCTTGGTGCACAGCAGCACCAACAATATGAGTTAAAAAAAGGCCTAGGTGCTAGGAGTTGATGAAGAGTTCGGAAGTATATCTAAGAATAGTACCTAAAATTAGTAATGTCAGGATTACTATCAGTGCCACGTGGTAGTCAAAGTAGAAATAGAACGATACATCATATAAACATATGGATGGAGGTGGGAGGATTCAAATATCTGGAACTGGTTGCTGGAAAGAGGACAGTAGAAGCTGGATGGGCTACACTTGGACAGGATCAAGACCAATGTCTTGTGGAGGTTGTTATCATTAGTAGTGAGGGGGCTGCACAAAAATAACAGATGGACGGAAAATCTATGCAGGAAGACAGAGAAAGGGGAAAGGATAGAAATAAAAGACAGGAAGGGGAAAAGTGAAAGTATTGGTAGAGGAATGAAGGGCAAAACACAAAAACGGCAATGATGCAAATCAATGCAGAGAACAAACAATGTTTAAAAAAATACGCCAAATGGTTTTGTGACAATGCATGGAGCATTCATAATAAGGTAGATTAAATAATGGGGTAAATATAAATGTAACAAGCTATGATATAATTGGGATTACCGAAACATGGAAGGGGGACCATGCTTAGTAACTGAACATAAAAGGATAACAAATATTTGGGAAAGGTCAGGAAAAAGAAAAAGGCAGAAAAGATAGCATTGCTGGCTAAAGTGGAGATTAACATGATAGAGAGGAAGGATACTATTTCAGATACCCTGCAATCTTAAGACATAGAGCAAAGACCCACCTCGGTACATAGATCGATAGGAACTGTAAAAAAGGCTTTCAAATAGCACTTGCCATAGAAGGATAACATTGAAGACGGCATTACACACAAAATTAAAAAAGCATGTAAAAGGGTACAACTGTAATCACGGGTTACTTTAATCCAAATATAGAATGGACGATGTAACGTAGTAGCAAAAGGGAGAGGAATTCCCAGGATGTATACAGGACATTTTTCTTGACCAATGTGTTAAGGAACCAAATGTCGAGATTCATCTTGCACTGTACCTGGACATCTATTTTACAGCTCCAACTAATGTTTATACCTTTTTTTTTGCTCTAAGGGTACAGGAGGTTTTCTGGAGTAATACGTTGAGGAATCATATGGCAAACAGGCCATCCTAATTGGGGATCTCCCTCACACACCCATCATTTAATCTGCAGCCTTTTGTTGCCTCCACCTATTACCTCCAAGCCCGTCATTATTTCCCCTCTTCCCTCCCCCCACCTCTGCCAACCAATCCACCCTTTGCTGTTTTCACCTAGAGTTTGCAAGCTGCCATCCTCCACCTCATTTCTTTGCATTAGGTACCTTCCTCTACTCTTTCAGTCTGAATGAAGTTTCCCAATCCAAAATATTGACTGTCTATTTCCCTCCACACATGCTACTCAAATCGGCTGAGTTTCCCCAGCAGATCCTATGTCTCAACCCCAACCTCAACAGTAAGATTTGATAGGGTTTATTGATCCTAATGTGGTATTGTGCACTGAAACAGAAAGAATTAGGAACACAAAAACTGACTATACCTCAATGGGCAGGTGAAAAGAATAAAATTAACGAGGACAAAATGTAGGCTCCAGATTCAGAAACAAAATGATTTACTACAGGGATAGACACAAAAAGCTGGAGTAACTCAGTGGGTCAGGCAGCAGAGGTGACATTTCGGGTTGAGACCCTTTTTTCCTTGAGTCTGAAGAACAGTCTCGACCCGAAGCATCACCTATTCCTTTTCTCCAGAGATACTGCCTGACCTGCTGAGTTTCTCCAGCTTTTTATGTCTATCTTCGGTGTAAACCAGCATCTGCAGTGCCTTCCTACACATTTATAATAGGGAATACGGTAATAGCAAACGAATTGAACAAATACTTTAAGTCTGCCTTTACAAAAGAGGACACAAATAATCATCTATCAGAAATAAATACAACAGGGTGAAAATGCCAAACACTAGTTGTAAAGTTACAGGGAAACTTTAAAGGAAACTAGACTAAGTGCAGACCCGTTGGGTCTGTTCCCCCAACGTGCGGTTGTGGGGGGGGAGGCGGCATGCAGCGTCACACACTAACTATCCCCCCCCCCGCACTCGTGCTAATTACCCCCCTTGATATTATATTAATATTATTAGTTTGCTACTTTTACCCCATAACCACCCTATCTACTGACGCATAGCAGATAGTGGGGGGGAGAGGAGAGGGGGGGGGAGGAGAGTGGGGGGAGAGGATAGTGGGGGGGGGAGGAGAGGGGGGGAGGAGAAGGGGGGGAGGAGAAGGGGGGGGAAGGAGCAGGGGGGGAGGGCGGAGATTCAGAGAGGAGAGGCGAAGGGGGGGAAGAAAGGGGGGGAAGAGAGAGGGAGAGGAGAGAGGAGAAGGGGGGAGGTGAAGGGGGGGGAGTTGAAGGGGGAGAGGAGAAGAGGGGAGAGGAGAGGGGGGAGAGGAGGAGAGGGGGAGGAGGAGAGGGGGGGAGGAGAGGGGGGGAGGATGAGAGGGGGGGGAGGAGGAGAGGGGGAGAGGAGAGGGGAGAGGGGTAGAGAGGGGGGAGAGGGGGTAGAGGAGAGGGGGGAGAGGAGAGAGGGGAGAGGAGAGGGTGGGAGAGGAGAGGGGGGAGAGGAGGGGGGGAGGGGGGAGGGGGGGGAGGTGAGGGGGGGACGAGGAGAGGGGGAGAGGAGACGCGGAGGGGAGAGAAGGAGAGGGGGGAGAGAGGAGAGGGGGGAGAGAGAGGAGAGGCGGGGATGAGGAGAGGACGAGGGGGGAGAGAGGAGAAGGGGGGCGAAGAGGAAAAGGGGGGGAAGAGGAGAAGGGGGGGAGGGGCCGGAGAGGAGGGGGAGAGAGGAGGGGGAAGAGGAGGGGGGGAGGAGGGGGGGAGAGGAGGGGGTGAGAGGAGAGAGGGGAGAGGAGAGGGGGAGAGGAGAGGGGGGAGAGGAGAGGGGGGGAGGGGAGAGCGTGGGGAGAGGAGAGGGAGAGGATGAGGGGGGGGGAGAGGAGAGGGGGGGAGTGGAGGGGGGAGACGGGGGGGGAGAGGAAGGGGGGGAGAGGAGAGGGGGGGGAGAGGAGAGGGGGGAGGAGGGGGGGGAGAGGAGGGGGTAGAGGCGAGGGGGAGAGACGAGGGGGGAGAGGAGAGAGGGGGGGGAGGAGAGGAGGGGCGGTAGATGAGAGCGGGGGAGAGCGAGCGGGGGAGAGGACAGAGTCGGGGAGAGGAGAGGAGGGGAGAGATGAGGGGCGGGAGAGGAGAGGGGGGAGAGGAACGAGGGGGGGAGGGGGAGAGGGGTGAGAGGGGAAGAAGGGGGGGGGAACGAGGACAAGGGGGGGAAGAGGCGCCGGGGGGCGGAGGGGGGGGAGGCGGGGGAGACGAGGACGGGGGAGCGAGGCGGGGGACGAGGAGGTGGGGAGAGAGGGGAGGAGGAGGGAGGGGGGCGAGGAGAGAGGGGAGAGGCGAGGGGGGAGAGGCCGAGGGGGGAGAGGAGGGGGGCGGGAGCGCTGGGGGGCGCGGAGAGGGGGGAGAGAAGAGAGGGGGGCGAGGAGAGGGGGGGAGAGGAAGAGGGGGGGAGAGGAGGGGGGAGGGGGGGCGAGGGAGAGGGGGGAGAGGAGAGGAGGGGGTAGAGGAGAGGGGGAGAGGAGAGGGGGGGAGAGGCGCGGGGGAAGAGACGATGGGGGGTAGAGGACGAGGGGGGGGTGGAGTGGGGTAGATGAGAGGGGGAGCGAGGAGAGGGGGGAGAGGCGGATGGGGTGGGGAGAGGAGAGGGAGGGAGCAGGCGAGGGGGGGAGAGACGAGAGGGGGGGCACGCATGGAGACAGAGAGGCGGGAGAGGGAGGAGAGGGGGAGAGAGGATGAGGGGGAGAGAGGAGAGGGGGAGAGCAGGAGAGGGGGAGGAGAGGAGGAAGGGGGGAATGACGGACAAGGGGGGAAGAGGAGAAGGTGGGGAGAGGAGGGGGGGGAGAGGAGAAGGGGGGAGGAGGACGGGGGGAAGAGGAGAAGGGGGGGGAGAGGAGGGGGGGTGAGAGGAGGGGGGGAGAGAGGAGGGGGGATGAGGAGGGGGGGGAGGAGGGGGAGCAGGGGAGAGGGTAGAGGAGGGAGAGGGGGAGGGGAGCGGGTGGGAGAGGAGAGGGGGGGAGAGGAGGGGGATGAGGGGGGGGACGAGGGGGGAGAGGAGAGGGGGGGAGAGGGGTGAGAGAGGGGGGGGGAGAGGGGGGGGGAGAGGAGGGGGTAGAGGAGAGGGGGGAGAGGGAGGGGGGAGAGGCGAGGGGGGAGAGGGAGGGGGGAGAGGCGAGGGGGGAGAGGCGAGGGGGGGAGAGGAGAGGGGGGAGAGGAGAGGGGGGGAGAGGAGAGGGAGGGGGAGAGGAGAGGGGGGGGAGAGGAGAGGGGGGAGAGGAGAGGGGTGGAGAGGAGAGGGGGGGAGAGAGCAGAGGGGGGGGGGAGAGGAGAGGGGGGGAGAGAGGAGAAGGGGGGGAGAGGAGAAGGGGGGGGAGAGGAGAAGGGGGGGGAGAGGAGAAGGGGGGGAGAGGAGGGGGGGAGGAGAGAGGAGAGGGGGGAGAGAGGGGGGGAGAGAGAGGGGGGGAAGAGAGAGGGGGGGAGAGAGGAGAGGGGGGGAGAGAGGAGAGGGAGGGAGAGGAAAGGGGGAGAGAGAGAGAAAGAGAGAGGGAGAGGGGGAGAGAGAGAGGAGGGGAGAGAGAGAGAGTGCCTTTTTACTTCAACCCAAACCCAAACAACCATTTGCAGGCAGTGCTTTTTTACCTCTAACCATATTTTCATTTTCAAACCAAATTAAAGGTACACAGTGCTGTAGACATTTGTTCAATCTCATTCAGAGCTCAGAGTGACAGAGACAAATTGACAGAGCTCCATCTTGCAGAGATTAATTGAGGCACACCACTTCCTGGTTTTATAGTCCTCCTTCCCCCCAGCCGCCAGCGGGGGCAGCAGAGATAATGGGGAATTTTGTAAAAACATTAATATCTCTATCATTTTTTATCGACGGGAAAAATCCTCTGCACACATGCGGCGGAGGGGGGCTCTGAGCGAGGTGGCCAAAAATGACGGCCGTAGGTGGCGGCGTTCTCTCGGAAATCGCAGCACAGAAGGCCAAAAGCGGTCAAGAACAGAGATTTAGTAATATAGAAGATAGATAGATGTGTGGAGAACATTTTTTTTAAAATAGTGGTTGATGCCTGGAACACGCTGCCGAGGATGGTGGTGGTGCAGATACAACCATTGCATTTTAGAGACCTTTAGATAGACCTGTGGATATACAGGGAATAGAAGAGTATGGAACTCACCACTGTTCTATGTACGAAACTCTAAACTGGTTATCCCCCCCACGCTCGAAGACGCTACCACTGGTTCCAGTTGATCTTTAAATGCATCCATCTCAATTACCCTTCTTATTTAAAACAAGACCTATTACCATACAACCCTCATATTCACTAAGACATATTCAGCAACCCTTCTTTTTCATTCCAAGAACTAACAAAGAAATTGGGAGACGTGCATTTAAATTCAAAGCTCCTTCTGACTGGAACACTCTGCCTAGTACCATAAGAACTATTAGCTCATTTCGTCTATTTAAAAATACACTTTTACCCTTCCTTATAAAACCATGTACCTGTTTCTAGTATTAGAGTCTTCAAGCTCCTTTATCTAGCTTGCTCTGTGTGTGATCATTTGGCATAACTATTGTATATGCATGGCCATTGCACTTATGTATTATTGTATTGCATAGTGTAACAAGGTCTTATATTGTATTATGTCACAATATCATGAAATAATATATCATGTAATAATGTTGATAGTATGTATTAACGTACGATGTATGATAGGTGGTATATGGTATTATGCATCAACATTATGCTGTAACACATAACTATTATTATTATTGGATATGTAAAGCCAATTAACAATTGTTATAAACTATAACAAGTGGGGATGGAGGGGTTTTGGGATTGGTGTGTGGGTAGGTGGGTCAATGAGAGCCTCTATGTATGTTATGTCTTGTGCTGTATGTTCTATGTTGGACCCCTCGAAAACGAGATGACTGTCCATCTCAAGGGGTTATCCATGAATAAACTTGTTGTTTCAACACATGTTGGCAAATGAGATTAACTTGGCATCCTGTTTGGCACAAACATCGTGGCTGAAGGGCCCACCCTTGTTCTATGTTCTATGTAAATGTGAAGGAATCGTAGATCTTGGGAGGAAGTGAAGGGGAAAAAAAACATTGGCAGCAAAATGTTACGGAAATTGATGGGATAGCCCAATAATGCATCAGCAGTTTCTTTTCAACAGTTTTTGGACTCTGGATCAGCTCCAACAGATTACATGGCAGCTAACATAACACCGCTATTCAATAATGGGAGCGAACAAGGTAAAAGATATTTAAAAGCCAGTTAGCCTGACTCTAGTGATAGGGAAAATACTACTGTCCATTGTCAAAGATATAATAGCAGGTCCTTTGGAAATGAGTGACAGGATTTGTGAAAGTCAGTTGGGATTCCCAAAATGAAAATAACACTTAAAAGATTTATTGGAATTGCTGTCTCACAAAGTCGGAGATTCGGGTTCGATCCTGAGCTCAGGTGCTGTCTGTGTGGAGTTTGCATATTCTCCCTGTAAGAGCATGGATTTCCTCCGGGTGCTCCGATTTCCTCCCACATCCCCAAGACGTGCTTGTTTGTAGGTTAATTGTCTTATGTAAATTGCCTCGAGTGTGTAGGGAGTGGAGGCAAAACTAAGCCAAGGTTGTCATGAACACAGGGCCTATTTCCATGCTGTATATTTCAATCAATCGGGGTCTCACAAAAGTGATTAGTGTAAGATTTCAAAGTAAAATGGTATTGTGGGAGTAATGTACTGCTATGGATAGAGAATTGATTTGCAGACAAATCTCCTCAAGCTTCCTTTCCCTTCCCCCTACAATAAGTCTGTAACCATATAACCATATAACAATTACAGCACGGAAACAGGTCATCTCGACCCTTCTAGTCCGTGCCGAACACGTATTCTCTCCTAGTCCCATATACCTGCGCTCAGACCATAACCCTCCATTTCTTTCCCGTCCATATAACTATCCAATTTATTTTTAAATGATAAAAACTAACCTGCCTCCACCACCTTCACTGGAAGCTCATTCCACACAGCCCCCACTCTCTGAGTAAAGAAGTTCCCCCTCATGTTACCCCTCAACTTCTGTCCCTTAATTCTCAAGTCATGTCCCCTTGTTTGAATCTTCCCTACTCTCAGTGGGAAAAGCTTATCCACGTCAACTCTGTCTATCCCTCTCATCATTTTAAAGACCTCTATCAAGTCCCCCCTTAACCTTCTGCGCTCCAAAGAATAAAGCCCTAACTTGTTCAACCTTTCTCTGTAACTTAGTTGCTGAAACCCAGGCAACATTCTAGTAAATCGCCTCTGTACTCTCTCTATTTTGTTGACATCCTTCCTATAATTAGGCGACCAAAATTGTACACCATACTCCAGAATTGGCCTCACCAATGCCTTGTACAATTTTAACATTACATCCCAACTTCTATACTCAATGCTCTGATTTATAAAGGCCAGCACACCAAAAGCTTTCTTTACCACCCTATCTACATGAGATTCCACTTTCAGGGAACTGTGCACAGTTATTCCCAGATCCCTCTGTTCACCTGCATTCTTCAATTCCCTACCATTTACCATGTACGTCCTATTTTGATTTGTCCTGCCAAGATGTAGCACCTCACACTTATCAGCATTAAACTCCATCTGCCATCTTTCAGCCCACTCTTCCAACTGGCATAAATCTCTCTGTAGACTTTGAAAATCTACTTCATTATCCACAACCCCACCTATCTTAGTATCATCTGCATACTTACTAATCCAATTTACCACACCATCATCCAGATCATTGATGTACATGACAAACAACAGTGGACCCAACACAGATCCCTGTGGCACCCCACTAGTCACTGGCCTCCAATCTGACAAACAACCATCCACCATTACTCTCTGGCATCTCCCATTCAGCCACTGTTGAATCCATCTTGCTACTCCACCATTAATACCCAACAATTGAACCTTCTTAACCAACCTTCCGTGAGGAACCTTGTCAAAGGCCTTACTGAAGTCCATATATACAACATCCACTACTTTACCCTCATCAATTTCCCGAGTAACCTCTTCAAAAAATTCAAGAAGATTAGTCAAACATGACCTTCCAGGCACAAATCCATGTTGACTGTTCCTAATCAGACCGTTTATCCAGATGCTTATATATATTATCTCTAAGTATCCTTTCCATTAATTTGCCCACCACTGACGTCAAACTAACAGGTCTATAATTGCTAGGTTTACTCTTAGACCCCTTTTTAAACAATGGAACAACATGCGCAGTACGCCAATCCTCCGGCACTATTCCCGTTTCTAATGACATTTGAAATATTTCTGACATAGTCCCTGCTATTTCTACACTAACTTCCCTCAATGTCCTAGGGAATATCCTGTCCAGACCTGGAGACTTATCCACTTTTATATTTCTCAAAAGTGTCAGTACTTCCTCTTCTTTGAATCTCATAGTTTCCATAGCTACTCTACTTGTTTCCCATACCTCACATAATTCAATATCCTTCTCCTTGGTGAATACCGAAGAAAATAAATTGTTCAATATCTCCCCCATCTCTTTTGGCTCTGCAGATAGCTGTCCACTCTGACTCTCTAATGGACCAATTTTATCCCTCATTATCCTTTTGCTGTTAATATAGCTGTAGAAACCCTTTGGATTTACTTTCACCTTACTTGCCAAAGCAACCTCTTATCTTCTTTTAGCTTTTCTAATTTATTTCTTAAGATTCTTTTTACATTCTTTATACTCCTCAAGCACCTCATTTACTCCATGCTGCCTATAATTATTGTAGATCTCTCTCTTTTTCCGAACCAATTGTCAATTTCCCTTGAAAACCATGGCTCTTTCCAATTTTTACTATTTCCTTTCAACCGAACAGGGTCATAAAGATTCTGTACTCTTAAAATTTCACCTTTAAATGTCCTCCATTTCTCTTCCACATCTTTCCCATAAAACAAACTGTCCCAATTTACTCCTTTTAAATCCTTTCGCATCTCCTCAAAGTTAGCCTTTCTCCAATCAAAAATCTCAACCCTAGGTCCAGTTCTGACCCTTTCCATAATTATATTGAAACTAATCACTGATCACTGGTCCCGAACTGTTCCCCAACGCATACCTCTGCCACCTGACCGGTCTCATTTCCTAACAGGAGGTCCAGCACCGCCCCTTCCCTAGTAGGTACTTCTATGTATTGCTGCAAAAAACTATCCTGCACACATTTTACAAACTCCAACCCATCCAGCCCATTTACAGAATGTGTTTCCCAGTCTATGTGCGGAAAATTGAAATCTCCCACAATCACTACCTTGTGCTTACTACTAATATCTGCAATCTCTTTACATATTTGCTCTTCCAAATCTCGCTTCCCATTTGGCGGTCTATAATACACCCCTATAAGTGTTGCTACCCCTTTCCCATTTCTCAGTTCTACCTGTAGAAGGTACCCAACCTGAAACGTCACCTATTCATGTCGCCTGACCCACTTAACTCAATGCTGAGTTACTCCAGCATCTTGGGTCTGTTTTTAAGCTGTGCAACTTGTGACTGTCAAATTTTACATCTTCAGAAAATAAATCCTATAATTTGATACAAATTATGCAAAAATCATCCTTAGTGGTTAATGTATATTTACAGAAAATCAGGAATAAACAATTCAAATAGAAAAAGCAGTGATATCCCTCACCTGGACCTTTGTATTCCCCTTGTACAACTCCAAAGCTTTGCAGCAAACCTCCAGCCAGCAGAGATCATCTTTTTGCTCACCAAGATCCTTATTTGTGAATATTGTTTCAGCTTTACAAACAGACAATGAAGCATTAGAACATATCCTGATCAAAGGGGTTACTGTATATATGGCAAATGACCAAATGGTCAGTTTTACTCAGAATCTGGTATTTCATACATCATTTCTGCTGCTAATACAGCAAAGGTACTACTGCATGTTGAAAATAAAGATTTTCATGTAGATTTTGCTGAAATTTTCTCAAGCCATTATCTGCATATCTCAGGACTCCCAAAACAATGTAAGTAAAAATCTTTTAATAATAATATATTTTATTGTCATTGCACATAGATGCAACGAGATTTGATATGCAGCTTCCATCCGATGTCATAACTTAAATAACTAATAAAATGTAGATACCCAGGGAAACATGATTTATAAAAAAGAACAGTAAAACAGTAAACAGTCTAAAGTGCAAATAGGTCTGTGCCGGGTCGATGTGCGACGTGACCATCCAAGGGAGTCAGTTCATGGGGATAGGGGCACTCAGCGCAGCTATAGCTCTGGGGATGAAGCTGTTCCTGAGTCTGGAGGTGCGGGCATAGAAGGCCTTGTAATGTCTGCCAGATGGTAGAAGTTCGAACAAACTATTACAAGGGTGTGAGGAGTCTTTGTGGATGCTGACGGCCTTCCTGAGGCACCGTGTATAGTAGATTCCCTCCAAGGCTGGTAGCTGGGTCCCAATTATCTTCTTTTGTTGGGAGTTCTGCTGACAATTTCTTGTCTTGTTCATAAATGGGCTCTGCACGGTCTAATAGTGGACAAGAGTTCACTATAATCACCAGTACACATGCTAGGGAGTCTGTTGCCCGATTCTATTCCAAAATTAACATGGTACATAATCCGAGAATAATTTAAATGGCAATTATATGGCTGAGAGAAAGAAGAGCAGGGCGTGTTACCTTTTTGAAATAAATATTTTTTGATGAATTTACTTCATTTTTTAAAAGTTTATTTCATTTATTTTGTCGTTTGTTATCTTTGACACAGAACAAAGCAGCGGGCACAGGGGGGGATTTGTGGACAGGGCTTACGCTGTTCAATTTATGTTGTGAACCAACCACATTGCTCAAGTTCATCTGCTACACAAAGCTATGTCACTCAGCTTCAGGGTAGTTTCAGTTGGCAAGATCAGCCAGAGAGTCTGGCTTTCATAAATGTTCCAAAGAGGAATGCAAGGGTCAAGGGTGAATACCTTGTCTAACTCAACAAAATTGGGACCAAACCAAGTGATGATGCATTTTTGAAATGGAATCATGAGCGACCTTAGAAGCACATAACTCAATTTACACACAGCAGGCTCCTACAAACATCGTGATCAGATATTCTCTTTTTGCGATATTGATTCACTTTGGTAAAGATACTGGGAATATCACCCCCACTTTTCTTTTAAAAAGCACCATAGGACATTTTCAGCTATCTTAGAGGGCAAACTAAGCATTAGTTTAGCATCTGGTCTCAGAGTCTTGATTTATTGCTTCAACTGAAAGACACCAATTCCAAACAAGGCAGCACTTCTGCACTTACGTGCAATCCTAGGTATATATGTCCAATTTTCTGGAGTAAAACTTAAATACACAAAGTTTAGACTAAGACAATATAATATTATTCGCTGAGATGTAATCACACTATGCCAATTTGTTAGCTTTGAGCAGCAATTTCTCGGAACAGACATGAAGACGTGTGCAGGAAGGTAACAAAGCCATTAAAAACTTAAAGATACATCAACATTTCTAATCACGAAAGGTGACTGATATTTCATGGTAAACGCTTAATTAGATTCTAACATTTGTGTGCCCAGCTATCCCCTACATGTTGTAAGTATTTAATTTGGGCTTAATCTAAAACTATGCCATTCCATGCACATTTTTTGAAGAAATTATCTAGCTCATCCCTCACAGTAAAGCTTCAACAGAAATGTTCATGAAGAGAAGGTGGTCATTTTCTTCTTTAACAAATTCCCTTTTACCTTCATTCTACTTCAGGAAAGTACTAAGTAGAAAGCTGATATTTCCTGATAAATAAGAATGGGAAAACAGTAGCTGCGGAAGTAAAATATAGAGTCTCCACATGATATTTACAGGTTCTCTAAAAGTAACATTAGTACTGGGTCATTTTCATGAGGTGACTTTTGATGGATGATGAAAAGCACATGCAAACCAGGAAGTTAAGCTCCACATCTCTGAATGGGTTTCAGGTGAATGTTTTAATAAACATTTTAGAAAGTTTCTTACTTAAAAGAGCCATACTGCTCAGAGCTGCAGCTTGTAAAGTTCCATTCAGTGGATATTTCACAACCGCTTCAATGACAATCTTGTGTGCACCATTCAGAACCAAAATACTATAAAAATTATCTGAAAAACAAAATATGAATAGTTTAAAATATGAATAAATAAATGAATATATTTATCCTTAATAATTCACTAATATGTTTTCAAAATGGCTAATTTTTTTTAAATTGCAATGAAATTAAACTCACCAAGTGCAAACCTCTGAAATAAACAGCAACCAATTTCATGAATCGCCTCACTGTTGGAAAATCTTTTCATTACATCCATTACCAAACTGTAACATTTTTCATTTCCAGACATCAACATTTCCACATTATTTTCTGAAAATAAGAATGTATATTTAAATAAAAAAATATCTAGGTCCCTTGCACAATTTACTGAAGCATTCATCATCAAATGAATGTTCACAGATGTTAAATAGTCTTTTTGTCACACCAACCAGTCAATGACAGATTCAACACAATCACCACTTTGCAAGTTCGAAGTCAGTTAGTGGATAACAACTTAGCAAGTATTAAATAGTTATCATTGTAAATGTGATAAAATTCTGATCCAAGATTATCAAGGTAGAAGACTTACGTGAAGTAGCCAAGGGAAGCAGAGCCCTTAGACCATTCAAAACTGTACCCTCATGTTCTGAAAAGTTTTTTATGGCTTCAAGAATGACTAAGTGATCTCCCACTTCCACAAATTCAAGCACATGTTCATCTGAAACTTAAATCAATTCCAATTAATATATATCGGGTAAAAATATTGGAGGGCAGAGTTCCTCAACAAGACTGGGACTATTCCCTTACAGAAATAATTTAAAATGTACTTCATGGGTGGGAATTATTGATGGTTGGGTTGTGGAAGGAAAAGATGCCAAGATGCAAGAGCTGAGCATTTTCCTGATAGCGAATATCCTCTAATCCAGGCAATATTCTGGCAAACCTCTCCAAATCCTCCACATCCTTCTTGTAATGGGACGGCCAGAATGCAAGGCAGTCTGCAAATGCCACCTAATCAAAGTCCTATAAAGCTGCATCAGGACTCCTGTAATCAAAGGCCCCATCCATGAAGCCAAGCATACAATATGCCTTCTTTACCACTGTTGTGTTGCCACTTTCAGGGAGTTATGGACTTGGACCCCATGATCCTTCTGTATATTAATGTTGTTAAGGGGCTTCCATTATTACCAGCATACCGTCGCCTTACATTCAACCTCTCGAACTGCAACACCTCACACTTGCTTGAATTAAAGACTATCTGCCATTTCTCTGCAGATTTCTACAGCTGATCGGTACCTCGCTGTATCTCACAGTTCGCAAGTCTAGCGATCTTGGCATCGTCTGCAAATGTATCAACTAACCGATCTACTTTCATGCTCAAGTCTTTTATATACACATCACAAACAACAGAGGGCCACGAACAAATCCTTGCAAAACTCCAGAGTGACAGTTCAAGTCAGTGACAGTTCAATTCACTTTAAAAATATTTTGTTTCTGTAATAAACAATTGCAATGCAGAGAGAAAATTAAAAAAAACAAATCACCAAGATAGCATAAAATTGCTCAACAGATATATATTTTGAAAAATAACCACCCAAGACATATGAGTTTTCACACTATCCACTGAGCTATTAAAAAAAATCTTATTCCAATCCCATCTTGAATAGTTATTCCATTGTGGTACCTTTTTCTAAGAGTCTGTGTAACACTTGACATCCATGCATCTGGATTTCACAATGTTCGTCAAATTGCCGCATCCCATCAATAATAATAGAAAAAACATCAATTTCTTCATCTTGGAGCAATAATGAAATTTCATCTGCAATGGGATGTCAAAGCATATGTTTACATGTAATCTAAATCACATTATCCCATCAAGAAAACAACATGCAAAAAAGCAAACCTAAATAACTAAATATTTATTATTTATGAAAATAATTTTCACTTAACAATAAATAATCCATTAATCATTCACTGGGGATCATGACAGTAGCCTCCTCGTGGCGATCCCCAGAAACGACGGCATGATGCACTCTGTGACGCGTCAGGCAACCAATTCTGTCAACATGTTCGACGACGACAGAAGTCAACAACGAACTATGCGTTGTCTGGCACACGAGCAAACGAACGAATCATTCACTTTGGAATACATTTAAATCAGGCAGAACTTGTATGTAAATGAATTTAGAATATCATTAATACATTTGTCAGCTTTCGGGGAAAAAATGATTTGTCACAAATCTCTGAATTCCATCTCTGCTTCACCCTCCTCTGGATTTTATATATCTGCACTTATTTCAAATGACCATTTATCTTTATACCTTTACAAATGTTATGCACTACATTACAACATAACATTTTTAACCTCTCATTACTGAGGTTTGTGGTTCTCACTTGCTTTAAAAGGAGGAGGCCCAGGACAGAAAGGTCAGCATAGGATAGAGAAGGGGAGTTAAAATGTTTGGCAACTAGGAGGTCGTGTAAGCCAAGGCGGACTGAATGTAAGTGTTCAGCAAAATAATCGCTAAGTCTGTTTGCTCTCGCCGTTGTATATGAGTCCACAGTGAGAACACAGGATACTGTAAATGAGGTTGGAGAAGGTACAAGTAAACCTCTGCCTCACATGAAAGGACTATTGGGGTCCCTGGATTGAATTGAGGGAGGAGGTATAAGGAGAGGTGTTGCATCTCCTGCTCTTACAGGGAACAATTCCTGGGGAGGGGGTGGTTTGGGTGAGAAGGCATGTGTGAACCAGTGAGTTGCAGAGGGAATGGTCTCTGTGGAAAGCAGGAGTGGAGATGGGAAGATGTGACTAGTAGTGGGATCCCATTAAGGTATCAAAGGTTACGGGAAGGCAGAAGAATGCAGTTGAGAGGGAAAGGTAGATCAGCCATAATTAAATGGCAGTTTACTTGATAGGCCGAATGGACTCATTCTGCTCCTATGACTTATGAAACATATAAGTGAACAGGATAGATCTGAAATTGTTTGGTCTGTGGCTGAAGATAAACAGCTGCACACCACCAATTAGTAAGAAAATGTAAATTACAACTTTTCAGAATTGATCTTTATTGAGACTTATGATGACACTGACTAAAATAACATACAATGAATACTGGAATACTGTACCTGATTGAATAAGCAGTATTAACACCTTAAAGCCAATCAGCAGTATGGTAGGATCAAAACGGTAACTCAACAACAAATTCAGGATTTGTCTAAAATATATAAATACACAGGAAAAAAAGTGATACAGCATACTGATAAAATAATATTTTTTAAAGTGCAGTTTTTCAATATTTTCACAACTCTTAGGCCAACAATACAAAAACAAAGTCAACTAGGCCTCCTATGCTGGCCAAAAATATGGGGTGGTTGGCCAAACTACTTTCTTGTTGAAATATGAACATGGAAAAAAATCTTACCAGAGTTGATTTAAAACTGTGCTGGTAAAACAGCAGCTTTGATTTAAATCAAGAAGAGGCACTTAATTGGTAAATATATTAACCAGCAAGGAAATGAGAGTGTATAACAGAAAAAAACTGCAAGTATGTCAATTAAATGTAGGACTCAAATGAAATTAGTTTCTTTTCAAAAAAGAGTAACAAAAAAATATCCAAAAATGCTAAGGAAGCCATCAAGTTAATGAAGTTTCTAATATAAAAAAGGTTAAATGCTTGCAGATGACAAATTAAAACAACTAACTGAAACTGAAGGGCCCGTTTCCATGATGTATCTCTAAACTAAACGAAAAGAAAGAAGATCACAAAAGCAAATCGCAAAACAAAAATCGAGTTGTGACACAAAGGAAAATGCAAAATCGTTTGGTGAGAAGAACAATCCATGAACAAGAAATTAGTATGACCAAGCAAAAAAATACTAAATCTTAAATTAAAGGAAAAATTAAAAAAATTAATGGAATTATTCCTCAGTGAGATAACAGACTGAATTATAGCTTTGCACAAAACTTCACCATTTAAATAAAAACAAACAATAATTGGCAATTTTAAAAATAATTAATTATGTTTACTCTCATGCTGTTCCACATCTCACACGTAAACGGTTGGATTCAGTGTCTTGTTTGAAAACAATTGTTTTCCAACCGCTTTGGTTTAGAGAAACAGCATGGAAACAGACTTCGGCCCAGTGAGTCCATGCAAATCCGTTTACATTATTCTATGTTATCCCAAAATCCTAGGGGCAATTTTAGAGAGGTCAATTATCCTGCAGGCATACACGTCTTTGGGATGTGAGAGGAAACTGGAGCACCCAGAGGAAACCGACGCTGTCACAGTGAGAACGTGCATACTCCATACAGACAGCACCCAGACTCCCAAGGATCGAACCTGGGTCACTGGCGCTGTGAGGCAGCAGCACTACCAGCTGTGACACAAAGCTGATTGTGCCATGGTGGAGGATCAATTTAGTCACTACTGAAGTGACCATTATATTTTGCCCTCACACCAGTTACTGTTCCACCAATCTCAAAGATCCCAACATTTTACTCAAAGCAGATCTGAAACCATTAAAAAAAATATGAAAGTGAAAATCATTCTGGCATACTGCAAAGTTTTTTTTACAAAAAGAATGTTAATTTCAGTCATGTGTTATTTTACACACATTTCATCCTGTCATGTGGAGAAAATACTCACTGATGCACACCAAGAACATCCCAGTCCTTCCCCACATCTTGGGGTACAGCCAACTTGTTAATTGTGTCTGGGCACAGCTCAACCAGTTTACAAAATAAAGACCAACCTGTCTGGTCAAAATAAAAATAAAATATACATTGAAGCACCCTGCTATAAAAAAGTTAATAAACAATATTTCTGTTCAGTCTACTTTTTTTTTTGCAATACAAGTTCAAACCTTCTTCATATGACTAAGGTATATAAATCACAATACAATTAACACTTGTTATATGAGATCATGGGGGAGGGAGGGGGGGAGGGAGGGGGGAGAGTAAGGGATCATCGAGTTATTGAGTATCATTGGAAAAGTGGGGCCAAGGAAAGAGCGTTCACGTCGCGGCCCTGTTTCAACCAATCTTTCCACCACCACGCACAAGAAGCACAAGACAGACACCATTGTGCAGATGCCAAGAAGTGTGTTCAGCTCTGGCTGAACAACTTCTAATCTTGTGTGTGGACTCGATAAGAAGAAGAAGATTGGAAAAGTAAATGGAACAAAGAACTTCAGATGCTGATTAATACACAAATGGACACAAAGTATTGAAGTGACTCAGCTGATCAGGCAGTATCTCTGGAGAACATGAACGTGTGATTTCCGGGCCTTACCTCACACTCTTATGGAAATATTTTGGCCCTGAACTCTCACAATTTCACTTTTAAAATAACAATCAAAGTGAATATTTCAGTTAGAGTGAACGCAATCTGGAACTTTTTCCCCATCTTTATCAACTGCATCACGAAAGCAGGGACATTTGTAAAAGTATACTAAAATAATAAGTGTTTATTTTAAATTCACTTTTTCCAAGATTGGATTTGTTGCTTATTCCCAGATTGCTCATAAAGATGGTAGTAATCATCTTCATGAACTGATATAATCTTTTTTGTACTTGATATATAACACAATTTACTAAGGTAAATAGCGCAATCATAGGTATATAGAGAGACCACAGATAGGCCACAGTCACGTTTGAAAGACAGGAAGGCTTGAAGAAATAACAATTTTTGTGAACTGTAGGCTGTCTGACAATTTAATTGTCACATGGAGCACTTTCTCACAGATCTCCAAGTGGAGCATTAGTGCCATTCAGGTAAAGCATGACTGCAAAGCTTTAAAATATTCTATCAACAGACTTATGGTGTTCAAAAATGTTTGAACAAACAGTTTAAGAGTTGTTTAGTGAAAAAGGGATGCACGTTTTCATCAGGCATGCATTGATCATGGCATTCACCACTTACCGGAAAATTGTACAAATTAACACCGAAAAAAGTTTACCTCTTTATAATAAGAGCAGATAATTTTCAAACTTACACTTGAGCAACAAACTGCACCGAAACAAACATATCAATTGGATATTAACACCGGTCATTGCATTTTATATTTAAATATCATCGACAGAAAACAGACCATCATTTAAAACGAAATGTCACGGCCTACCTGTTGAATACTGGATACATCAGCAAAAGATTCCAGAACAACCAACAGCGGCATGTGGACATTCTTATTTTCGAATAGGCTTGAGGCTATTAAAAACATAAACAACCAGAACTGGGCGTAAAAACATGACTGACAGATCTTCCGATGGCAGATTTTAAATTATACTGAAATGCTCTCAACATTTACCATTTTGAACGGTGGTAAGGTGAATTAAATCTTGCAAAATCTGAAGCAAAGCATTTAATTGTTTTCCCTGCTCCACGTTTTGGAGCCGAACGATAAGTTTCTTAAGCTTTTCTTCCAGTTGCTCAGAGTCCGCCATGGTACCCTCAGAATTGGACGTCTTTCAAGTTCGCACGAAGGCAAAACCTTCGGTGTGCGGCAGCTTTCAAGGTCAGAATTGCTACTTTCAAATAGTTAAGGATCGGACCTGTTGGGCCTTGTCAAGTCATGTCCTAGTCCGAAATAAAAACAAAACGATTTACTAGTTTCCGTCCCAGCTGCAGGGACTTTCCGACGGAGGCTTCACCACAGCCCGGTCGCGTTCCGCTTTCACAATAGAGAGATTAACAAACAGTGCTGCGCCCGTCCTTCTTGAAAATTATCACAATCAACAAAGATACCTCGCACCATTTGTCTCCAAATCTAAAATCGACATTGGTGTTGGGCAATTCAGATCTGATATCAAGGCTGGGCCGAAGAAGGCAAATCCACGGCTGCCGCTACCAAAGGGATATTGGCAAATTATCAAGGATGTGTGGTAATTTATCGACAGCGGCTTTTTTCTTCTCTAGTGTTTGGTTCTTACATTACCATATTCCTCCGAGATTTACAAATAAAAGTATTTTTTGTCACGTTTAAGAAGGATCGGTTCATTTAAGATGGTTTTAATCAAATGCATTTCTAAGATTGCTCCGAAAATGTATGAATCGTTACTAAACCAGATACTGCAGCTTCACGTTCCACTGCGCTGGTGTATCCCGTGGGATGTCGTTCGTAAAGTAGCAAAGGTGGCATTGGCTTAAAACATAACTTGGCAATATTTCAAACTGCAGGTTAGTTCTGCCGTTTCTTATCCAAAGTTTGTGTCCACGAAGCATGGTTTGGTCCTCCAGTTGCCATGGACCTCACTATAAAATATTGAACATTGAATGGTAGAACTGCCCTGCTTAACCCCAGTTGTGTCCGATTAGAAATGTCACACTGCTATCATAGCTGGGAACTCTGACACATTAACAGTGTCAGCCTGAGTGAGATAGAATAAGCAATAGATGGTCACCTTAAAATACGAGGTGGTGAGTATATGTCCTGTAAAAGAGGAACAGACTTTTTCACGAAGTGGTATTCACTGTTAAAGATGAGTTAGAAAGCAGTACAAGTGATTGCCCAAGCTGAATAAGTGAAAAACTCATGACCTTTAGCTCATGCCAACTTGGAATCAGGTCTCTATGGTCATCATTACATAAGCAACAATATGCAGGAAGAAGCACAGCCAGGTAGTCTGATTTAGCAAAATATAGGCAAGGAATGAAGCGTTAGGTGTCTCTAAAGGGCTTCCATATCCTTCTCCAGCATGCATATGATGTGCAGGGCCGGCCTAAAGCCAATTGGACCAATTGCTCCCAATAAGGGGGCCCCGCACTAGGCTGGAAAATCGAAGGTACACGAGGAGGAGCCCGAGGGCTGGGGGATGGGAGGAGACAGCTCGAGGGCTAAGGAAGGGGAGGAGACAGCAAGGGCTAACAAAATTGGGAGAATTCAATGTTCATGCCCCCCGGATGCAGGCTCCCCAAGCGGAAGGATGTGATCGGTGAGAATAAGCGGAGGTTGGGCGATCGTTTCGCCGAACACCTCCGCTCGGTCCGCAAGAACCTACCTGTCCTCCCGGTGGCTCAGCACTTCAACTCCCCCTCCCATTCCTAATCCGACCTCTCTGTCCTGGGTCTCCTCCATTGCCAGAGTGAGCAACACAGGAAATTGGAGGAACAGCACCTCATATTTCGCTTGGGGAGCCTGCATCCGGGGGGCATGAACATTGAATTCTCCCAATTTTGTTAGCCCTTGCTGTCTCCTCCCCTTCCTTAGCCCTCGAGCTGTCTCCTCCCATCCCCCAGCCCTCGGGCTCCTCCTCCTCCTTTCTCCTTCCTTCTCCCCGCCACCCCCTTTGAGTCTGAAGAAGGGTATCGGCCCGAAATGTTACCTATTTCCTTCGCTCCATAGATGCTGCTGCACCCGCTGAGTTTCTCCAGCATTTTTGTGTGTCCTGGCAGACCCATAGTTTCTGCCTGTTCTCGTCCCACGGAAATGATTTCCACTTACCTATCCCCCCTGGCCCAATCTCTCCCGACCTATGACCAAGATACCTCACATGCCCTTTGTCTCTTTAATGGCTTCCGCTTTTAGAGCCCCCACTCCCTCATCTTTACAATCAATGTTCAGTCACTCTACACCACCACTCCCCACCAGGAATGCCTTAAAGCCTTCCGTTTCTTCCTCGACCGCAGAACCATCCAATTTCCCTCTAGTAACACTCTACTCTTCCTAGCGGAGCTGGTCCTCGCCCTCAACAACTTCTCCTTTGACTCCTCCCACTTCAAGTCCAAGGCGTAGCTATGGGCACCCACATGGGCCCCAGCTGTGCCTGCCTCTTTGTAGGGTACGTTGAAACATCCCTGTTCCAGGCATACACTGGCCCTATCCCCAAACTCCTTCTCCGTTACATTGATGGCTGTACCGGTGCTACCTCCTGCACCCATGCAGAACCCATGGACTTCATCAACTTCACCACCAATTTTCATCGTCACTCAAATTTACTTGGACCATCTCCGACACCTCCCTCCCGTTTCTCGATCTCACGAGAAATCATAGGAAATAGACTATTGACTGACATCTATTACAAACCCACTGACTCCCACAACTATCTCGACTACACTTCTTCCCACCCTGCTTCCTGCAAAGAATCTATCCCCTACTCCCAATTCCTCCGTTGAATAAAAAATTAGGAGGTGATTTGTGGCTCGAAGGACACTTCAGAACACTGAAGGGAGTGAAATATATTGAGAAGATTGTTTGGCAATGTAGTAACAGTGATATAGCGAAGGAACTTATTGGACTATGGAGACAATATTATGTGAGAGTAGAAGAACGCAGAGAGGCTGAAATAATGGCGAACTGGCAGGAGGCAGCTTTGAATCTTGGAATAGAGTTAAAAGACGATGAAGGAAACAAACCTCTAGATACCTTAAAGAAGGAATGTGGATGTGCTTATAGAGAACATAGGGAACGAGAGAAAAAGAGAACTCCTGAAGGGAAACTAGCATTTTCTAGGCCCCTACGACTTAGAGTTAAGGGACCCGCTGGTTGGCTTTTGAAAGGGGGAGATGAAGATATTTAGAGGATTGGGAAAGCGTTCGAATTAAAATAAATTTGCAGCCTCCACCTTATTCCCCTTGTGCTCCCTATACCCCACCTTCACATCCAGCACCTTGTACACCCTTGTGTGCATCACAGACCTCCTCCCGTGCCTGCATCACCACCCACACCCCCTGCTGATCCTATAGTAGTACCTGCTCACCAAACAGCAGCACCAGCATAAAGTTCTTTGGCCCCAACAGTTCCAACAATAGCAGATAGTCCAGTGGCGCATGGGACAAGGAGCAAAATAAAGAAAATAGCTCCTGTGTTTAAAGATAAAGATAAAGTACGACCCCCCAGAACCATTTTATGAACCTAAACCTAGAAGGATAAGACGACCACCGAGAGAGACCAGATATGCCTTAAAGAAATATCGCCTTCCCCCTCGTGATGAGGATGATACATTGGAGGGTGAAACAGTATCAGGGGACACTGAGAGTGAGACAGACATAGCAAAAATTATACAATACAATACAATACCGTTTATTGTCATTTGAACCTCAAATGAAGTTCAAACGAAAATTGGTTTCTGCAGTCATACAACAAGAAGAAACAATTAACAAGACACACAACCAACACGATTCACACAAACATCCATCACAGTGAATCTCCTCCTCACTGTGATGGAAGGCAAAGTCTTGTCTCTCCCCTGCTCTCCATTCTTGACCCGATGTTAAAGCCCCCCGGCGGGCGATGGCAAGTCCCGCGGCCGATGTAAGGCCCCGCTCCGGGTGTTGATGTTGGAGCCCCGGCGGGCGCTGGCAAGACCCGTGGCCGTTAAAGCCGCACCGGGCGATGTAAGGCCCTGCTCCGGGTCGTTTTCAACGCCGCAATTCGGGCGGGAGAAGTTGCCGTTGCGGGTGTTCCGAAAAGCGGTCTCCCACCAGGGACCCGCGAGCTCCCGATGTCACTCTCCACCGGACCTGCGGCTGGAGCCTCCGAGCACCGGAGTTGGGTCACAGCCGCGCGCCACCACAGCTCTCCACGCTCCGAAGCCGGCCAGCTTCACGATGGTAAGTCCGACTGGAGCCCCCAGGCCGCTCCACGGTGCTATGCCCCAATGACAACGGAGACCCGACTTGGAAAAGGTCGGGTCTCCCGTACAGGGAAGAGATTTAAAAGTTTCCCCCCGCCCCCCACATATACACAGCTAAAAACAATATATAAACCCCTACAAACTATACACTCAACTGGACAAAAATTTAAAAAAAGACAGACGGACTGCAGAGGCCGCTGCCGCGAGGCGCCGCCATTTTATGATTATGAAAGAAGAACAAATATCCCATTGTCAGTTCCCAGTTAGGGAGATACCTCACCCAGTCTTTGATCCGGCTAATGCAGTTGGTGCAAACAATCCCCGAACCACTGATGTATATTCCCCATGGAAACCCAATGAAATGATGGCAGTACTGAGTAAAATACCTGACAGAAATAAATCACCTGCTTCCTTTGTGGACTATCTCCGGACCACTTTGCGTCTGTATCACGCTGACTCAAGAGAATTATGGGCTGTAATACAACAGATCATAACTCCTACAGAGCGTACCAGGTTCCTATCCACTTTAGGACACCCAACTCATGAAGCACTGGCTAATGTGATCGTTGATAATAGTGCGAGAGAAGATGCAGTTTTAACTGCCTTTGCTAATACCCTTCAAAAGCCGATAGATATTGCTAGGATTCTGGATGTTCGGCCAAAGAAAGGAGAGGGAGCAGATGAGTTTTTAGAAAGGTTCTCGGAACTATATATGGACCAGTCAGGAGATCTAAATTTTCGGAATGGGGAAAAATCTCCTCAGTACTGCGCAATACTGTTAAACTGTCTGCCAACTAATGTGGCCAAAGCAATTAAACAAACACGGACTGGTCGGAAAACAGTTCTAGTCAAATGGTTCGTGCAGTGAGGTATCACTGGAAGGATATCAAGAAACAAGAGAGTCAGCCAGTGGTTAAGGCAAAAACTGAATATGTGACAAAGAAGGAGGTGCCAAAGTCTAATTTAGATTCATGGAGTCCAAAGACAAGAGCAAGGCATGGGTTGATAGAATGGACAAGGGCACCAGAGCCAGATTATCCAGGCTACCCTGATGAGCCACCTCCCCTAAAACCAATTTCCCCAAGACCGAACTGGAGAGGCAATAGAATATTGGGACCAGACCAATGCTACACTTGCGGTGGATTGGGTCATTGGAATAGGGAGTGCCCAACATGAGGACAAAATGAAGGAAAGGGTCACCGAAGAGATCAGAGGGAGCAAAGAGGGAACTGGCACAGAAATCAATGGCAGAGAAGACAAACACCCGTCTCTCAGACTAGTCCATTCTCACGTTCCTGATTAGCAAATTTAATGGTGACTGGATGCAAATCTGACGAAGAACCTGTACTATCATTGCGGGTAGAGGGAAGAATATGCACCTTTGTGGTAGATACAGAGGGCATCCATGTCATCTCTTCAATCAATTGATAACCTTCCCAAGTCAAGTGAAGTTCAGAGCCTGTTCGGTTTTCAGGGACAAGTTTGCCAGTATCCCATCTCTAAGCCAGTTGAAGTGGTGTATTGAGGCAAGGCAATAAAATACAGATTCGTGATAACAACTGGATTAGATTGCAATCTGATGGCTAGAGATTTGCTCTGCGCATTTAAAAATGGCAGGGATACAGATGTGTACTCGTAATAGTCGATGTATTCAGCAGATGGATCGAGACCTATCCAACACTTGATGACAAAGTGGCTAATGTTGTCAGACCGTTCCCTCCGCAACTCCCTGGTTAACTCATTCCTTCCCACCCAAACCACCCTCTCCCCAGGTACCTTCCCCTGCAACCGCAGAAATTGCAACACCTGTCGCTATACCTCCACCATCGACTCTGTCCAGGGACCCCGACAGTCCTTTAAGTTAGGCAGAGGTTCACTTGCACCTCCTCCAACCTCATCTACTGTATCCGTTGTTCAAGATGTGGACTCTTATACATCGGCGAAACCAAACGCAGACCCGGCGATTGTTTCGCAGTACACCCACGCTCAGCCCACCTGAACCTACCTGATCTCCCGGTTGTTGGACGCTTTAATTCTCCTTCCCATTCGAACACAGACCTTTCTGTCCTAGGTCTCCTCTGTGGTCAGAATGAGGCTAAATGCAAATTGGAGAAACAGCATCTCATATTTTGCTTGGGCAGCTTACAGCCCAGTGGTATGGATATTGATTTCTCTAACTTCAAGTAATCCCAGCATTCCCTCTCTCCCTATCCCTCCCCCAGCCAAGTCGCACTAGCTTCGCGTTTTCACCCATCAAACAGTTAACAATGACCTGTTTCCTTTATAATCGTTACTTTTTTACATAGCTTTCATTCATTGTTTTTTATATCTCTACATCAGGGGTCGGCAACCTTGTTCTGCATTGGGGCCGGGACGCATGTCTGTGAGCAGATGGCGGGCCACATATATCACGTGTAAACATGGATCCCACCCCCATCCTGCCCTGGATGGCAGACATCAAATCACGTGTTCACAGAAGGTAGACAAAAATGCTGGAGAAAATCAGTGGGTGGGGCAGACTCATGAAATCCTTGCATGTCTCACGCGCTGAGTTTCTCCAGCATCTGCAGTTCTTTCTTAAACGTGTTCACAGAAGGTGCGCAGCTGTGCTGGCAGCTTTGCTCAGGATGCGGTACAGCCAGAGCTTGGCCGCTGCTCGGGGTGAATGGCGGGCCGGATGATTACGGGAAAAAAAATCTGTCTGCGGGCTGGATGATTCGGGTTACGGGCCGCATTATGTACCCTGCTCTACATCATCGTCTATATCTCTCATTTCCCATATCCCTAACCAGACCCGAAATGTCACCCATTCCTTCTCTCCAGAGAAGCTGCTTGTCCCACTGAGCTAATCCAGATTATTGTATGTAGGGCCTGGAAGAATTACTGGGCTCACTGGGTGGATGTGAGGTTTAGATTTTTAGACCCTTCGCAGATAATCTAAACGGCTTGGCACTGCAGATACTGGTTTATACCGAAGATAGACACAAAAAACTGGAGTAACTCAGCGGGTTAGGCAGCATCTCTGGAGAAAAGGAACGTGTCGGCGACGGCTGTAGTGCGGGGCAAAGATACCAGGTGCGGGATGACTAAGGGTCGGAGCGAATGACGGGCCCCGCACAGAAGCAGCAGCAGCCGCGACAGCGGCTCCACCTCCTCCCGCACCCCGCCCACCCTGATAGCGGCCGCTGCTTGCAAATCCGCTAATGGCGATAACCGCTTTCAAAACAAACCCTCTCACACGCCGAGGCCGGGAGGAGGAAGGGAGGGGGAGGCCTCCTTCCCCCGTCTGAAGCAGCTGCACCTTGCTGTTGGCTGGCCAAAGGCGGTGGCGAGGAGATCCCAACCGCCTCCCCCTTTGGCGGTGGACAGGGACGGCCAAGGCAGCGGGGCGATGTCCTTCCTCCCCACCTCGCCCCCTCTCTCTCTCTCACTCTCTTGTACACCTCCCTCCACCCCTCTTATCCTGAGACCCCTCCTCTCCATCCCGCACTGATCCCCATTCCCGCCTCTATTCAGTCCTCACTGACATCCCCTGTGCTCCCCTCCCCATCTACCCCCCCCCCCCCAATCTATTCATCCTGCGCTGATCACCCTATCCACCTCGCATTGATTCTCCAGCCACCCCCCATCCATCCTACACTGGTCCCCCAATTCATCCTGTACTGACCCCCCTTCCCATGCATCCTGCAATGCCCCCCTATTCACCCTGCACTGCTCCCCCATCCATCCTGTACTGATCCCCCATCCATCCTGTAGTGATCTCCCCATTCATCTTTTACTGATCTCCCCATTCATCTTTTACTCACCCCCCCCCCCCCCATTCATCCTGTACTGATCCACCCATTCATCCCGATGTTGGGGAAGTCCAGAAACAAGGGGTCACAGTTTAAGGATAAAGGGGAAATCTTTTAGGACTGAGATGTGAAAAACATGTTTTACACAGAGAGTGGTGAATCTCTGGAATTCTCTGCCACAGAATGTAGTTGAGGCCAGTTCATTGGCTATTCACGGGCTGCGGGTCTGCGGAGTGGAGCGGGCGGCGCCGACTTCATCATCGGGAGCCTGGGAGCTCCAAACCGGCGCGGCCTTGTCGGCTTCGGAAGCCGCGGTCTCCAACTAGAAAGCGGCCGTTCCAGGTGGCCCAGCCGCTGAGAGGACTCTCCCGACGCCGGGGCAAGATTACCCGGTGAGAATGGCCAGGAACATCGGGCCTCCGTAGAGGCAATTGCGGTGGCCTCAATAGGCCTGACTTTGGGGTGAACTTGGTGGGGACTGGACATTGTGCCTTCCCCCACAGTGGTATCCACTGTGGGGGGATGATTTTTTTGGTCTGTAATGTAATCCTGTTAGTCTTTGTCCAAGATGGCTGCCGTGGAGGGAGAGTGGACGCTGGCGCGCATTGGCTGCCGCTGCTCTCCACATTGTGTTTTTGATTTTCTGTTTTTGGACTGAATTCTGTTTTTAGTTTGTGTCTCTGTGATGTCTTTATTATTTATTTTACTCTGATTATATGTTTATATTCCTGTTAATCTATGTAAGGTGTCCTTGAGATGTCTGAAAGGCGCCCAACAAATACAATTTATTATTATTATTATTATATTTAAGAGGGAGTCAGATGTGGGCCTTGTGGCTAAAGGGATCAGGGGGTATATGGAGAGAAAGCAGGTACAGGATACTGAGTTGGATGATCAGCCATGATCATATTGAATGGCGGTGCAGGCTCGAAGGGCCGAATGGCCCACTCCTGCACCTATTTTCTATGTTTCCTGTACTTATCCCCTCATTCATCCTGTACTGATCCCCATTCATCCTGTACTGATCCCCTCATTCCTCCTATACTGACCCCCTCATTCATCCTGTACTGATCCCCCATTCATCTTTTACTGAATCCCCCCATTCATCCTGCACTGATCGCCCCCATTCATCCTGTACAGAACCCCTTATTCATCCTGTAGTGATCTCCCGTTCATCCTCCCTGACCCTATTGTGGCGTTTTGACACCTTTAAACATATTATCAAAAGAACATTTGCTGCAGTTATGTCCTTTGGCCATCTCTTGTCAGTAAGTGTAATGTTTAACCTGTCAGGTGGGTATAGTCGGTTTTAACAGCTATTATCAGAAAATGCCTCGAGAAATTTCCATGCAACCTGTATATTTTGTTATAGATAAATTATGTGGGAAGCGAGAGTGTTTCTGTGCCAATAGCAATAACGACCCATGCTATGGCCATGTAATGGTAATTTTCGGTTCTTCACAGAAAACATGCGTGCATCAATCTGTAGTGTGCATGGTTAAGCATATATGTTACCATGGTCCAGGATTTATTGACACAGGTTGATCATACGCTGAATAATCCAACCACATTTTTGTTTGGAAGTGGAAAGAACTAATAGAAATTGCATTAATTGCAATGCGTAAAAAGAGTTGAGATACTGTATTATAATTTTGCTGCATGTCATTGTGGCATACTGTATATCATGTCTTGATTGGTGAATATGTTTAGTTTGTGACTTTATTTGAAGCAGAAATAATGTGAATGCTTCATTGAGCATAATTCCGACTGGTAACTACGCACTTCGTCCGAGCACATTATTGCACGCGTCATACAAACCGTCTTAAATGACCACCTAAACTGTCATTTGGCAACCTAAAAAGCTGCCTAGGTTGCCCGGCTGACAACAGGGAAAAAAAGTTAATTGAGAGTCCTATAGCCTCATCTATAATAGAAGAGGGGAACCCCAATTTCCCAACGAATGAGGACACCTCCGATGCCCTGCTCTGCAACACCTCATTCTGGGTGCAGATAATAGACAATAGACAATAGGTGCAGGAGAAGGCCATTCAATGTGATCATGGCTGATCATCCCCAATCAGTACCCCGTTCCTGCCTTCTCCCCATATTCCCGGATGCGGCGTAGATGGAGGAATTGGGAGTAGGGGATAGAGTCCTGACAGGAAGCAGGGTGGGAAATGTAGTCCAGATAGCCATGGGAGTCAGTGGGTTTCAAGATTCAAGATTCAAGAGAGTTTATTGTCATGTGTCCCAGATAGGACAATGAAATTCCTGCTTTGCTTCAGCACAACAGAATATAGCAGGCATGAATACAGAACATATCAGTGTATCCATATACCATTATATAAATATATACACACATGAATAAATAAACAGATAAAGTGCAAATAAACAGATAATGGGCTATGAATGTTCAGAGTTTTGTATGAGTTGAGTTTAATAGCCTGATGGCTGTGGGGAAGTAGCTATTCCTGAACCTGGACGTTGCAGTCTTCAGGCTCCTGTACCTTCTACCTGAAGGTAGGGGGGAGATGAGTGCGTGGCCAGGATGGTGTGGGTCCTTGATGATGCTGCCAGCCTTTTTAAGGCAGCGACTGCGATAGATCCCCTCGATAGTAGGGAGGTCAGAGCCGATGATGGACTGGGCAGTGTTTACTACTTTTTGTCGTCTTTTCCGTTCCTGGGCACTCAAGTTGCCGAACCAAGCCACTATGCAACCGGTCAGCATGCTCTCGACAGTGCACCTGCAGAAGTTAGAGAGAGTTCTCCTTGACATACCGACTCTCCGTAATCTTCTCAGGAAGTAGAGGCGCTGATGTGCTTTCTTTATAATTGCGTCAGTGTTCTCGGACCAGGAGAGATCTTCAGAGATGTGCACGCCCAGGAATTTGAAGCTCTTGACACTTTCCACCATCGACCCATTGATATAAACGGGGCTGTGAGTCCACATCCTACCCCTTCCAAAGTCCACAATCAGTTCCTTGGTTTTGCTGGTATTGAGGGCCAGGTTATTGTGCTGGCACCATTTGGACAGTCGGTCGATCTCTCTTCTATACTCTGACTCGTCCCCATCAGTGATACGTCCCACAACAGTGGTGTCATCAGCGAACTTGATGGTGTTTGCACTATGACCGGCTACGCAGTCATGAGTATAGAGTGAGTACAGCAGGGGGCTGAGCACGCAGCCTTGAGGTGCTCCCGTGCTGATTGTTATCGAGGCTGATACCTTTCCACTAATTTGAACAGACTGTGGTCTGTGAATGAGGAAGTCGAGGATCCAATTGCAGAGGGATGCGCAGAGACCCAGTTCTGCGAGTTTGGTAACCAGCTTGGAGGGGATGATTGTATTAAATACCGACCTGTAATCAATGAATAACAGCCTGACATATGTGTTTTTGTTGTCCAAGTGGTCCAGAACGGAGTGGAGAGCCAGCTTGATCGCATCCACTGGTGTGGCGGTAGGCGAACTGCAGTGGGTCCAGGTTTTTGTCGAGGTAGGAGTTGATTTGCGCCATGATCAACCTCTCAAAGCACTTCATCCCCACTGACGTTAGTGCCACTGGTCGATAGTCATTGAGGCACGTCACCTTGCTCTTCTTGGGCACCGGTATAATTGATGCCCTTTTAAAGCAGGTGGGAACCTCAGACCTCAGAAGTGAGAGGTTGAAAATGTACGTAAAAACTCCAGCCAGTTGGTCCGCACAGGTTTTTAGAACATGACCAGGTATACCATCAGGTCCAGGTGCTTTTCGAGGGTTCACCCCTCTGACGTCGGCCTCTGTGACTGTGACTGAAATACCATCACAGCGAATGGGGGCTCGAGAAGGCACATCAGTGTTCTCCCTATCAAAGCGTGCGTAAAACGCATTGACCTCGTCAGGGAGTGATGTTACGCCGACATTCGAGCTACCTCCTGATTTCGCCTTGTAGGAGGTGATTGCATTCAGGCTCCTCACCTCTGGAGGTGCGCTCTTCAATCGCTCTTCAATAGGCAAGAAGAAGCAGCATTATGGTCGGATTTACCGAAGTGAGGGCGAGGGGTAGAGCGATAGGCATTCTTGATGGTGGTGTAGCAGTGGTCGAGGGTGTTTGGTCCTCTGGTGCAGCAGGAGACATGTTGGTGGAAGTTAGGGAGCGGTTTCGTAAGGTTTGCTTTATTGAAGTCCCCAGCTATGGTGGTAAACGCCTCGGGGTAAGACGTCTGGTGTTTGTTGACCACGGCGTGCAGCTCCTCCAGTGCCAGGCAGACGTCTGCCTGGGGTGGGATGTAGACCACGGTCAGGATGATGGAGGTGAATTCCCTTGGAAGGTAGAAGGGGCGGCACTTCACCGCCAGATGTTCGAGGTGTGGAGAGCAGGAGTTGGAAAGGACTGCCACATCTGAGCACCACGCAGAGTTGACCTCCTCTCCCTTTCCCAGATGCCTGCGTACAGTCCATACGGTGAATGGAGAACACTTCAGGCTGGACCGCTGAGTCTGGGGAGCTGGAGGTGAGCTATGTCTCTGTGAAACAGAACACAGAGCATTCCCTCCGCTCCTTTTGATAAAGCAGCCTTGCCCTTAAGTCCTCCACTTTATTTTCAAGGGACTGTACATTGGCCAGTAGGATAGTAGGGAGAGGGGGCCGAAGACCCTGCGCTTTAGTCGGACCTGAAGACCTGAAGTAGTAGATGTTGGTCAGTAGTCTGTTACCTGTGATGGAGAAAGCGAAGTGGGCAGATGGAATAAAGTGATTTGGAGATTACTTCTGTGGGGTACCACCAGGAAGAAACAATGGGGCTGCCAGGACAGTTTTGTTTGTGGATTTTGGGAAGGAGGCTGAAGTGGGCAGTATGGTGCTAGGGACAATAAGTTTGGAGATCCCCAGAGGTAATTAGATTGGTAACGATCTGGGTAATAATGACCTGGGTGATAATGACCTGGTGTTCATCTGTGCTGTCATGGTCCAAGTATAGGTATGAGGAAGTGTCCAAGAACTGGTGCCTGGTCTCAGCACGGTAGAGGTCAGCCTGCCTAATCTCCCCCTAGCTACCATTTTGCTTTGAATATACGTAGGATTTTTTAGGACTCTCCTTTATTTTCCTACAAAGGATATCTCATGGCCTCTTTAAACTTTCCTAAATCAGGGCATCCTCCAATCAGTTTTTGTGAGATCCACTCTGTCATCATCAAAATTAGCCATTCCTAATTTAGGACTTAAACCCGAGGACCAGTTCTCTCTTTTTCCGTAACCAATTTGAGACTAATAAAATTATGGTCACTGGTCCCAAAGAGCACTTCCATTGTCAAATCAACTATTTGCCAGACTAATTTCCTTGAATGTTGCTCCCTTTTCTTTTGGGGCCACATTAACAAAATCTATCCCCATCAAATCCCTTATCACTAAGATAGTCCCAGTCAATATTAGAGAAGTAAATATTACCTGCTATCTGCAATTTTCCCACATATTTGTCCCTCTAATACTCACTGATTATTGAGGGGGAGGGGTTCATAATACAATTACATCAAATTGATCATCCCATTTTTAGTGTAGAAACAAGGAACTGCAGATGCAGGTTACCAAGGAAAGATAAAATGCTGGAGTAACTCAGCTGGTTTGGCAGCATCCCTGAGGAACATGGATTGGCGATGTTTCAGGTCGAGACCTTTCCATGTCCCCTTTCTTATTTCTACATTCTACTCTAATGGCCTCAGTGGATGTTTCCAATCAGGAAATCCCCTAAGTACTGCCATTATGTTTTCTCTAATCATTAGTGCAACTCCCCTTCATCTCTTACATCCATCTCTGTCATGCTGGGAGCATCAATATCACAAAACATTGAGATGGCAGTCCTGTCCATTTTCAACTATGTTTCTGAAATAGCTATATTATAATCCCATGTGCCAACCCATGTTCTGAGTTCATCTACCTCAACCATGAGGCCACTTCCATGAAAATAAATGCAGTTCAACATATCAGATATTCCAGGCTCCTTGTCCTGCCTTCTGAATTTGCTTGCTCTAACTTCTATATTTGTTTCAATCTTTTTATTTTTTTATTTAACCTTTATTTAACCAGGAGAAGTCTCATTGAGATTAAAGATCTCTTTTACAAGAGAGTCCTGGCCAAGACAGGCAGCAGCACAGTTCCACAGTTACAGACAATAATTTAAAAACAACAGAGAACATATAAATAGAGTCACAGTCAGAACATCATCAAACAAAGCATGTACAGACAGAAGAGCCCGCTTCAACATCATTAAGAAGGGATTTAAATCTGTTTATAGAAACCAGCTCCTTAAGTTTCAGTTCATTCTGCAGCTGGTTCCATGCGAAGGGAGCAGCATAACTAAATGCCCTTTTCCCCAGTTCAGTACGGACTTTAGGTACAGTTAGTAAGAACAAGTCCTCAGAGCGGAGCTGATAAGTTCCTGTGCTTTTTCGAATTACATACTTCTGCAGGTATGAAGGAAGAACACCTAGGATAGTCTTATAAATAAGGATATGCCAATGATGGAGTCTGCTGGTGGACAAGGCAAACCATCCAACTTGAGCATATAAAGTGCAGTGGTGCGTGAGAGTTTTAAAATTTGTAACAAATCTCAGTGCTCCGTGGTAGACCGTGTCCAAAGACTGTAGGCATTTTGAAGATGCATTCATATATAAAACATCACCATAGTCCAACACAGACATAAACATTGCAGCAACAAGTCTTTTTTTGGCTTCAAAAGAAAAACAAGATTTGTTTCTAAAGTAAAAACCTAATTTTATCTTTAGTTTTTTCACAAGTTGCTGGATATGAGGTTTAAAAGAGAGAGAATCGTCAATTATAATTCCCAGATATTTATATTGAGACACAGATTCAACCACAGAGCCCTGCAAAGTGGTGATAGGAGGGAGGTCCGAGGGCTTTGATTTAGCTTTAGTGAACAGCATGAGCTTTGTCTTGTCAGCATTTAAAACAAGTTTTAAATCACACAGGTTACGTTGCACAGTGTTAAAAGCAGTTTGGAGCTGACAGAGAGCCTGATTTGGGGTAGACGCAGAGCAATATATCACTGTGTCGTCAGCATAAAAGTGAAAATTTGCGTTCGGAGCTTTATGATCTAGACTATTAATATAAATAGTAAATAATAAAGGTCCTAGAACCGATCCCTGTGGCACACCCTTGGATACATTAAGAGAGCTAGAAGTAATACCTTCTGCTCGCACACACCGGGATCTGCCTGATAGATAGCTTTTAAACCAACAGACAGCTTGATCAGACAAACCGATGCTGCATAGTCTTTGTAACAATAAGGCATGATCCACAGTATCGAAAGCCTTTGATAGGTCAACGGAAAGGGCTGCACAGTGTTGCTTATTGTCTAAAAATTCTAAAATAATTTACTACTTTTAAAGCAGCTGTTGACATACTATATTTTTTCCTAAAACCAGATTGAAATTCAGATAAAATACTGTTAGTTGATAAAAAGTCCTTCAGTTGTTGGTTTACAATGGATTCCAGCACCTTAATTAAAACAGACAGTTTGGAGATGGGCCTATAGTTGTTTAGCACAGTGGGGTCCCCCCATTTTAACAGTGGGAGAACAAAGGCAGATTTCCAAATAAGGGGAATTTCGTTTGTCTCCAGGAATAGATTAAAAAGATAAGTCAGAGGCAATGCAATAAAATCAGCGGCTAACTTTAGGAAGTAAGGCTCAAGGTTGTCTGGACCTGCCGATTTTTTTGTGTCTAAACATCTCAGGGCCTTATGCACCTCTGAAAGTGTAACAGCGTCAAAAGTAAAGGCTTGTCCCTCAAAAAAACAACTAATATCAGAGCAAGCAGAGGAGCCTTGAGCTGTGTTTTGAGAGTTGAAAAGTGAACCAGAGGCAATGAAATGCTCATTAAAACAACCAAGCATGTCAGCCTTTACATAAATTTGGGTAGAGTCTTTGACAATGCATGGAGGTAGCTCAATAACATTTTTATTTCCAGTTATTGATTTAATGGTTTTCCAGAATTTCAACAGATTGTTTAGGTTATTTGAAGTTTCAGTAAGGATATGATCAGCTTTGGCTTTTCTAATTGCAACTGTACTTGCATTTCGCAGCTGCCTAAAGAGCAACCAGTCTGATCCAAGACCAGTACTCCTGGCTTTAGACCATGCCACATTGCGCTCATGGAGTAAAATGGATAACTCTGACGTGAACCATGCATTATCCCTGCCCCTTATTCTATACTTCCTAAAAGGAGCGTACTTGTTAACAATTTCAATAAAACCATCATAAAAGAATTTCCAGGCATTTTCAACATCAGGAATTACATTAATTTTCTCCCAGCCAAAGAGAAACAGGTCATGAAAAAATGCTTGCTCCACAAAATGGAGCAAACGCGGTTTGGTTTTAAGAACTTTTGTATTTCTTACTGTTGCAATGACACAGTGGTCACTGATGTCATTTGCAAAAACAGAAGCAGCAGAATATCTATGAGGAACATTAGTTAAGATAAGATCAATTAACGAAGATTTTTCCGGACATTTCAGATTAGGTCTAGTAGGACTGTCAACAATCTGAAAGAAATTAAACGAATCACAAAATGCTTTAAAATCATCTGATGCTGGTAGCAGCCCGTTCCAGTTTAGGTCACCAATAAGGACAATTTCATTAAAGTTCAACCAGGATAAAAGCTCAATTAAAGATGGTAAGGTGCAGCTGATAGCTGAAGGTGGCCTATAGCAACCGACGACAGTGATGTAGAGAGTTTTTGAGATTTCCATGTCAAGAGCCAGAAGTTCAAATTGCTTACTCACTGATGTAGAGAGACGGATCTTCACATGAAACTTAGATTTGACATAGACTGCGACCCCTCCGCCCTTCTTGGTTCGGTCAGTCCTATACACATTGTAGCCGTCAATGTTGATATCCTTGTTTAAAACTGCTTTGTTTAGCCAAGTTTCAGATATGACAATAACATCAGCATCAGTTGAATGAGCCCAGATACGAATCATATCCATTTTAGCAATCATACTGCGCACATTCAAATGGATGAAACCAAGTCCAGACCTTGATTCAAATTCAGCAGGGGTGTTAAAATTAACAGCAGACTCAGCAGAGCCTGAGCCTGGGCCTGGGTTAGGTTGAACATTCCCTGAAATCAGCAGCAACAGAACAATTATACACCTATAATCAGACCTTATAGATTTGCTTGAATGATCTTTTTTAATCTTTAAAAATATAAAAAAAGTCACGAAGGCAACTTAAAGGAATAATAAAGTTGTCTTGCAAGGCCATCAAGCTGACCAGACGGGCCATGTCCATAGATGCGGGGGGCAGAAGAGTCATAGGTGACAAACTAATGCCCAGCGGACTGCCAGAAGCGCACGTCCCCCGGCATGGTAAAACCGGTGTAGAATTGACTGGACAGGAGTTTTCAGTCCCGTGGGGGCTTCCCCCGGTGCCGCTCCAAATTAATAGGAAAAGAGCAGCCACGAGCAGCGACATTGTACGTTGAGATCCCGAAAATCGAGGAGAAAAGCAGCCAGACTATTTCGCCTCAACCAACGACGCCACACATTAGTGCAGGGAGAGTCCTATAAGAAATCCGTTCCGTGGTTTCCCGACGGAATGATAATTCGAATGATAATGCTCGCAGATGACTTACAGAAAAATCACTCAGTCATATTTGTAAAACAAACAGACACAGTTAGAGACAGGAGGAGACGTGTGCTGCCATCTTGGATTTTTGCCACAGAAGATGTTGAGACGGTGCAGGTTTGGAATTCCTCCCACACCACACGAAAGCCAGACCGGCCCGGTCAGCACCGGCGAGGCAGTAAGGGGGGGGGGGGGGGCTGTTCTGGACGCAGGTGTCAAAGTCCAGAAAGATTTTCTCCCCCCTTTTGGTGCGCTAGTTTCATGGCAGGTGGCCAGCCACAGTTGTGGGAGCTCGGCAGTTAGTTGATAAGACTGCTCGCAGTCCCAAAACAAGCAGAAACTTTTAAAATAAATCTCTGCAGCGTCGCAGCGATACTCCAAGATGTTTAAAGGTTCCGCTGTGCCTCCTCCGAAGTCCAAAAAAGATGTTTAAATTCACTCACTTTTGTGTCTGGACGGGAGCTCCGCAACACCACACCACTACAATGCTACTTTAAGTCTCACCTCTGCCTCAAATGCTTCCATTCAGTGGTGAAAGGGTTCTGCAGTGAGAATTCCATCTATCTGGTAGCACAATGGATATAATCTTCATTATTCAATAATCCTGGAAGGAATACAAGGTGCAACATGGATAACAATACTCAACCATTTTTAATCTCACAAAAACTGTAGGCTTTGTAAATGGAGGGCAGTGGAGCATACTTCTCAAATCTTACTTTTCTCCATTCTTAGCCAACCTAACAATAGCTGGCATGTTATGATCTTTACCAAGGCGTCCACAACAGATTGGGTTTCAAGACCAGCTAGTGCCATGCGAGACTGCATTATTGCTCCAAAACACAAGCCTTCCTTGCACAAGCCTTCCTCACCTCCAACAATCTTCCCATTAGAATGGAAGTGCAACAGAACAAAGGGGAAACTGTTCAATTTTAGCCCATTTGACTCCATAATGAAGATCAGGCTACACTTAAACAAGAGTACCTTATATTCTGCTTGGGTAGCATACAACCCAACAGTATGAACATTGAATTCTCCAACTTTAGCAAAGTTAAAGTTCCCCCTCTTTCTTTCCTGTGCTGCACCCATTGCTCCCACCCTCAGTCATCAGGTTATAGAATGAAGTTAATGCATTAATTTGCATATTTTCAAAGGCCAACCTATAATATAAGACATCGTCAATACGTTCATAGCTTTAATGCGTAACAGAAAAAAATGTCTCATGACTGACACAGTTGAATACCATTGCCCTGGCTGAACAGCCATTGAGCACAATTGTGGTTTCTGTCTTCAGGCCAATTCCCTGTCAATACTAATCTTTAACTGCATGGATCCCAATTTTGGTTATTTTACAGGCCTCAGCACATTTGCATCTTGAAAATCTGAAAAAAATGCACATGTTGGAAACTCAAAATAAAAATTGAAAATGTTGGAAAAACTCAGGCAGTATATCTGGAAATATAAAATGGTAATGTGTCAGGGTCCAAGGCCCTGAAGCATTTGTTTCTTCGTGTTTGGTATAGGAATAAACATCTCAAAGACAAAATTATCAATTAACCTGCAGAAACAACAAACTGCAGATGCTGTTTTACAAAAAAATAAAGTGCTGTCGTAACTCAGTGGGTTAGCATGTGAAGAACATGCATAATTGAAGCACATTGAAGAACATGCATAAATGACATTTAGGGTTGAGATCCATTCTATTCTCATTGAGCTTGATTAGACAAGGGCTCATTGACATTACATTAATTCAACACTGTAATGATGTCAATAAAAATTACACTCACCTCACCATTGGAACGTAACTTTCTTATTTATGCTTACATCCAAATTATAACAAGGGGCAGTCCTGGCAGAAACCAAACAAAGGTTTCAGTGAATTGGTTATGGATGAGCAATTACTGACTAACATTTTACCGATGGTCGAGTGGAGAGCTAGGGAAGGGGAAAGGGGGGTTGGAAGAGTGGGAGAAATGGGTGCAGCACAGGAAAGAAGGGGGGGGGGGGGGCTTTAACTTCGCTAAAGTTGAGGAATTCAATGTTCATACTGTTGGGTTGTATGCTACCCAAGCAGAATATGAGGTACTCTTGTTTAAGTGTGGCCTCATTCTGGCAAAGGAGGAGGCTAAGGACAGAATGGCTGTTATGGGAATGAGAAGGGGAGTTAAAATGATTAGCAATCTGGACATCCAGCAGGCCATGATGGACCGAGTGCAAGTGTTCGGCAAAACAGCCTGTATGGGATCCGGAGAATCATAAAGTTGAAGGATGTGTAGAGGAGATCGCCAGAGATAATGAGATCGGTAACAGTCTGTGAGATGGTGGCCTGGTATTCATTGGTGGGATCATGGTCAAAGGGTAGGTATGCGGTGGTGTCCAAAAGAAGCATGGCCTCAGCACAGTAAAGATTAGACTGCCAGACTACAATCCGTATGAACCAATATATAAGACCGGGGATACTTTGGTTATTCCTTAAAGACCAAGTCAGTTGTACGGCTTTTCAAAATGTAACAATGGATTCTACTTTATTTTCTTTTTTAAATACTTAGGAAATGACTGGGTGGCATTAATTAATTCTGAAGCAAATAATATTTTAAGTTACATAACTCTTTAAATACAATGGTCTGGTTCAATTTAGAGGGCGCAAGGCAGCAGTACTTTGTTTCCCGCAGTCCAAAATTATGGGTTAAAAGGGCGTACATTGAAGAATATTCGCAATTGGTTGGATGTGATTCTCCTGGGTGGGGCTGAATATTTCCAAATTACCTTATCCTTCGACCATTGGAGAAAATGAACTGTGAATGTTATTTTTTGGTCGAATTAATCGCATGTATTACTCTTGAATGTTTAATATTAACTTTGTACCCTGTTGCACGCCAGTTTATAAAACAATTGGCGTACAACGACACGTCACAAGCCTTCGCACACAATTAACCTGAAATTGTATTCGTACAAATACGAATCATTAAAGAGGTAAAAATAGCAGTGTTAACTTTTTCCTAGTTAGAAAGATGTCTTTATTGCCGACAGGTGAGCGATCTCCCCGGAGGCCGTGTGTGTTGAACATTCATACCTTTTCTACCTGTCAATCAGAGCAAACAAATACATACCCCTTCATCCAGTAGTTTTCCACCTGGCACGTCGGAGAAAACACGTGGCCATTAAAAAAAAAAGAGGCGGTGAAGACGACAACATTTGGGGAAAGTAACTTGCAGCACAATCACCGCCTTGGTTATCCAGTGAGCTACACGTGACGGGGGTGCGTCTCCAGTCACTGCCTGGGAGTGGGTTGCCGATGCGAGTTTAGGAGCGGGGCTTCTGCGTGGGAACTTCGCTTTAACGCTCAACCTTTTCCAGGACAACAAGAGAAATTTTGTACCGCCACGCGAATCGGTGGGAACTCCCGGTTCCTTATGTCCCGCAAATCCAGCGGCAATGAGTACATTCTGAGCGATCTGAGGGGGGAGAGGAAGATGGAGCGAGAGGAGGGACAGCGGGAGGAAGTGGTCGGCGAGCGCAGTCTGATTAAACCGCCCGGCGACAGTAGCATTAACAGCGGTAGCGGGCAGTCAGCGGCCATGGCAACCGGGGCCGGCGGCGAGCTGGAGCGGGCGGCTCGCAAGCAGTTCCAGGGCAACCACACCCCCAAGTTCCTCTACAGACTCTCCGCTTTCGCAGCCCTCGGCGGCTTCTTGTTCGGCTACGACACGGGCGTAGTGTCCGGCGCTCTGTTGTTACTCAAGAAGGAATTCGGCCTCAACGAGCTGTGGCAGGAGTTGGTGGTTTCGGCCACGGTGGGGGCGGCTGCCATCTCGGCGCTCAGTGGCGGCGTGCTCAACGACCGCTTCGGACGGAAACCTTGCATCCTCTTGGCGAGTTTTTTCTTCATGGTGGGGGCCGTGATAATGACAGCCGCCAATGACCGCTACACCTTGCTATCCGGGCGCATCGTCGTGGGTTTAGGCATTGGTAAGCGTTCACTTGGTGTATTTGACCTAGTCCCGGGAGGGGGAAGACGCGGAAAGGCCGTTTCTCCTAATCCAGCCGACGGAGGCGCCATTCCCCCTCGGCTCAGTGTGGGGACCGTTGGGGGGGAGGAGGGAGACTAGGACCGTTGAGGGGGGCGCGGGGGGTCAATGTGACCGTTGGGGGGGGGGGGGCGGGGTTACTGGGACCGTTGGGGGTCGAACGTGTCGAACGTTTAAAAGGCGCCGCTTCACGCGACAAAGCATGTCAAGGCCCTTTAAAGAACCATTACCATGGACTGTCAATCTCCTTAAGGATGGTGAAATAGTTACGGTGCCCCCCATAATTTTGGGACAAAGACCCATCATTTATTTGCCTCTGTACTCCACTATTTGAGATTTGTAATATATAAAAAAAAACACATGTAGTTAAAGTGCACAGTGTCAGATTTTATTAAAGGGTATTTTTATAGGGTGATTTCACGAAAGGTCACTGGATCATAGATCCTCACCCACGTGACCGCAAAATCCAACTGGGGTACAAGCGTCACTTCCGGTACATGTTATTGATGCTGAAAACGCGCACTTTCAAACCCGTAAAAAACGCTTCTGAAGCTACATTTACCATTTAAATAATCGTAAACTATCAATGCGTTTTGAAATAAATTTTACTCAGATGCAAGCTAAGGAATGGGATAATTGTCAGCTGTTAATTGGATAATAATAATAAAATGTCCTGATTTTGTCCAAATAACAGCTGACAATTATCCCATTCCTTAGCTTGCATCTGAGTAAAATTTATTTCAAAACGCATTGATAGTTTACGATTATTTAAATGGTAAATGTAGCTTCAGAAGCGTTTTGCATGTTAAAACCCACCTGAGAACCATGGGTGATTTTGCAATTTTACTGACGGATTTTTCGCTTTTAAAACTTCATATAACAAATGAATAAAAATAAAACGTCAATAATGCCTTACTTTTGATGAAATGCAGTGAGCAAACGCGATAATTCCCGATATTTTCTATCTTTATATCTCCACGGCGAATGTCCGCTAACCACTTCCGCTGTTGTTGCCCCTTCAGCTCCCTCTTGTATTTACCTTCGTTTTTATCTATCTTCTGGACTATAAAGTAAGATAACTGTGCCTCACGGTCACCCCAACTGGCACAGTTATTTACAGCTCAAAAACGGGCCGTTTTTGCGGTTTTTAACGGGTGTGAAAGTGCGCGTTTTCAGCATCAATAACATGTACCGGAAGTGACGTTTGTACCCCAGTTGGATTTTGCTGTCACGTGGGTGAGGATCTATGATCCAGCTACCTTTCGTGAAATCACCCTATACATTTTGGTTTCACCATATAGAAATTGCAGCTGTGTTTAAAAATAGTTTCAAAGATCCAAAGCATACCACCTCATCTGTGACACACGGTGGTGGGGGTGCTATGGCCTGGGCATGTATGGTTGCTGAAGGTGCTGGCTACCATCAGCATCACAACTGCTGATGGTAGTAGCATAATGAATTCTGAAGTGTATAGACACATCCTATCTGCTCAAGTTCAAACAAATGTCTCAAAACTCATTGCCCGGCGGTTAATTCTACAGCAAAACAATGATCCCAAATATACTGCTAAAGCAACAAAGGAGTTTTTCACAGCTTAAAAAATGGTCAATTCTTGAGTGGCCAAGTCAATCACCTGATCTGAACCCAACCGAGCATGCCTTTTATATGCTGAAGAGAAAACTGAGGGGGACTAGCCCCCAAAAGAAGCATAGGGTAAAGATGGCTGCAATACAGGCCTGGCAGAGCATGACCAGAGAAGACGCCCAGCAAATAGTGATGTCCATGAATCGCAGACTTCAAGCAGTCATTGCATGCAAAGGATATGCAACAAAATACTAAACATGATCACTTTCATTTACATGACATTACTGTGTCGCAAACATGGTAAACTGAGATGGTGGGACGATGCATAAATACTGCTGTAATTTCTGCATAGTGAAACCAAAATGTATAAAAATGGCCTTTATTAAAACCTGACAGTGTGCACCTTAACCACATGTGATTTTTTTTTTTCTTTTACAAATTCAAATTGTGGAGTACAGAGGCAAATAAATAGATGATGGGTCTTTGTCCCAAACATTATGGAGGGCACTGTTAAAGAGCCATTACCATGGACTGTCTCCTGAAGAATGGTGAAATAATTATTTACTGTGCTGTACTTGAGAATATTTGTTTTATTTGTATTACGGTGGTGGGTTTGTTTGTATTGTTTTGCATTGTACATATTATTGTAAATTTATTTTTAGTTTATAAGAAAAAAAACATTGACTGTCAGATGTACACTAGCCCTATCCCCCAATTCCATCTCTGTTACCATGGACTGTCTGGTGTACACTGACCCTATGCCGCCGACTTATCTCCCCTACATTGAGGACTGTGTTGGGTCTACCTCCTGCACCCTTGCAGAACTCGTATACTTTATTAACTTCACCACTAACTTCCACCTTTGCCCTCAACTAAAGATAGACACAAAAAGCTGGAGTAACTCAGCGGGACAGGCAGCATCTCTGGAGAGAAGGAATGGGTGATGTCTCAGGTCAAGTCTGAAGAAGGATCTCGACCAGAAACGTCACCCATTCCTTCTCGAGAGATGCGCCCTGTCCTGCTGAGTTACTACAGCTTTTTGTGTCTATCTTCGGTTTAAACCAGCATCTGCAGTTCCTTCTTACACACTTCACGTGGACTATCTTGGACACTGCCCTCCCCTTTCTTTATCTTGGTCTATCTCCTGTGATAAAGAGAGCATCGACTGACAAAGAGTTTGAAGAAGTATCTTGACCGAAACATCACCTATTCCTTTTCTCCAGAAATGTTGCCTGACCCGCTGAGTTATGCCAGCATTTTGTGTATTTTCGATTACAACCCAACTGACTCCCACAGTTATCTGGATGCATTTCTTCCCACCCTGCCTCTTACAAAGACATTATCTCCTACTACCAATTATTCTGTCTCTGTCACATCTGCACCCAAGATGATGTGTTTCATACTAGGACATCTAAAATGTCCTCATCTATTGACTCTTGGAGTGGGCTCCTATATATCGGCGAAACCAAGCATAGAATTGGCGATAATTTTGCTGAAAACTTGTCCACCCTGGCTTTCAGAATCTCCTGATTGCCAAATCTTTTAACTCCCCTTCCCACTCCCATACTGACCTTTCTGTCCTGGGCCTCCCCCAATGTCAGCGTGAGGCTGTGCACAAATTGGAGGATATTTCGCTTGGGCAGCTTACAACCCAGCAGTATGGATATTGATTTATCTAATTTCTGCATATAACCCTTGCAATCCTCCCCTCTTCCCTCACCTATCCATGTTTTCCAGCAATGTTGCCAGATTTGTTGAGTCACTCCAGCACTTCGTTATTAATATTGCTTTTGATGGATGTTGCTTGCCACGCGAGGTGAAAATGAACAAGACGATCCCTTGTGTGCCTGAACAAGTCTTATTCCAATCTTTGTGATTCCATGGTCATACAACGCAAGCCTTTCGACCCAATTCCTCCATATCTACCAAGATGCTCCAACTAAATTTGTCCCATTAATCCTCTAAACCTTTCCTATCCATGTATCTGTTCAAGTGTCTATTAAATAATGTTATTGTGCTTGCCTTGTATTTTGCTTATTTGTTTTCTTGTTTATCTGGGTTATGCTTTAACTCTTATTGGTCATTGAGTGTAGTCCAGCATGTTGTAGAGTATAAATAACCAGAGAGTAGGAATACCCTCGACTTGCCTTGTGGGCTTAGTTGCAATTCTACACAAGATGTGGCGAGTGTCATTAAGAAGAGACATGAGACTGTGGATGCTGGAATCTTGAGCAAAAAAAAGATCCCAGCTGGTTGGGAAGCATCTGTCTTCCTCATAGTCCGAGGTTTAAAGGTACCTACTGACCTGGAATGTTGTCAGTCCACTTCCATCCACAGATGCTGCCTAACCAGCTGAGTTCTTCCAGCACTTTGTTTTTGCTCAACTCAAGGTTGTTACTAAACTGGAAAGCGAGTAAAAAGAAACGTTTGCAGCATGGTTTAAGGTATGAGAGGCTGGGTCTCTTTTTAACTGGAGTACATGAGGCTGAGGGATGACTTTTTAGCAGTATACAAAATCATGAAAGGTGTAGATAAGGTTAATAGCCACAATCTTCCCGTAGGTAGCGGAGCATAAAACTAGAGGGCACTAAACTTATGCATGGAAAAAATGTAAAAGGTATCTGAAGGCTAACTTCTTCCACAGAGAGTGTGGTGAGCACAGGGAACAAACTTCCAAAGGAAGTGGTCGAGGCAGGTACAATTCTCATATTTAAAGACACTTGGGCAGGTACATGAAGAGAAGGTTTGGAGTTTTATAAGCTGCGCAGAGGCAAGTGGGACTTCTTTTATTTATCTTTTAATCGCAATGCTTTGTCAAGGTTATGTTTTAACAAATACTCAAATTGATAACAAATTAATCACTCCTTAGGCTTTTGAGTATTTTAATCAGCTGTCATAAAAATAATGGCAGGTCAATGTGTCGTGCTGATAAGGCACCATGTTGGCAACCTTGTTATGATACTAACTGGAACTGTGATTGTCAAATAGCGATTTGGCAATTACACTCATTTGGACTTTTCTTCAATGTGGAATTGTTCTATTCCTGTTCAATATCTTTGTCTATGATTTTATTGTTGTGAATAACTATTTATTTACTGATTGTTTGTACTTTTATTTGTGGATTTAAATTTGTAATTAATTAATCCTGGTGCCTTGTTTCTGGTATGCATCATTCCGCTTATCCTTCCCAAAGTGTGGTATCCAGAACTACTTACACTGCTTTAGGTGTGGTTACACCAGCGGTTTTACAGTGGGCCCCCCCCCCCCCCCCAATAAAGACCCATCATTTATGTATTTGCCTCTGTACTCCACAATTTGAGATTTGTAATAGAAAAAAAATCACATGTGGTTAAAGTGCACATTGTCAGATTTTAATAAAGGCCAGTTTTACACATTTTACTTTCACCATGTAGAAATTACAGCAGTGTTTATACATAGTCTGCCCCCCCCCCATTTCAGGGCACTACAAAGTTTGGGACAAAGTAATGTCATGTAAATGAAAGTAGTCATGTTTAGTATTTTGTTGCATATCCTTTGCATGCAATGACTGTTTGAAGTCTGCGATTCATGGACATCACCAGTTGTTGGGTGTCTTCTCTGATGATGCTCTGCCAGGCCTTTATTGAAGCCATCTTTAGCTTATGCTTGTTTTGGGGTCTAGTGCCCTTCAGTTTTCTCTTCAGCATATAAAAGGCATGCTTAATTGGGTTCAGATCAAGTGATTGACTTGCCACTCAAGAATTGACCATTTTTTAGCTTTGAAAAACTCCTTTGTTGCTTTAGCAGTATGTTTGGGATTATTGTCTTGCTGTAGAATGAATTGTTGACCAATGAGTTTTGAGGCATTTGTTTGAACTTGTGCAGATAGGATGTGTCTATACACTTCAGAATTCATTATGCTACTACCATCAGCAGTTGTGATGTTAATGGTAGCCAGTACCTTCAGCGCCATACATGCCCTGGCTATAACACCCCACCACTGTGTTTCACAGATGAGGTGATATGCTTTGGATAGTGGGCAGTGCCTTCTCTCCTCCATACTTTGCTCTTGCCATCACTCTGATATAAGTTAATTTTCATCTCATCTGTCCACAAGACATTTTTCCAGAACTGTGGTTGCTCATTTAAATCCTTCTTGGTAAACGGTAACCTGGCCACCCTTTTTTTTTTGCGGCTAACCAGTGGTTTGCATCTTGCAGTGTAGCCTTTGAATTTCTGTCCATGAAGTCTGCTGCGGAAAGTGGTCATTGACAAATCCACACCTGACTCCTGAAGAGTGTTTCTGATCTGTTGGACAGATATTTGGCGGTTTTTATAGAGAGAATTCTTCTGTCATCAGCTGTGGAGGTCTTCCTTCGCCTGCCAGTTCCTTTGCGATTAGTAAGCCCACTTGTGGCTTCTTATGATGTTCCAAACTGTAAGCCTAATATTTGGCTGATTACTCTAACAATTTTATTCATGTTTCTCAGTCTCATAATGGCTTATTTGACTTTCATTGGCACAACTTTGGTCCTCATGTTGATAAATCGCAATAAAAGTTTCCAACGGTGATGGAAAGACTGAAGGAAAGACGGTGCTGAGAGATCTCTTATACCTGCATTAAGGAGGCAATTAAACATGCCTGAGCTACTGCAAACACCTGTGAAGCCATGTGTCTCAAACATTATGGTATCCTGAAATGGGGGGGACTATATATACACAGCTGCAATTTCTACATGGTGAAACCAAAATGTATATAAATGGCCTTTAATACAATCTGACAATGTGCACTTTAACCATGGGATTTTTTCTAGTACAAATCTCAAATTGTGCAGTACAGAGGCAAAAAATACATGATGGGTCTTTGTCCCAAACATGATGGAGGGCACTGTATATTCCTGCAGCATAACATCTGTCCCAATTTTGTTGCAATCAATTTCTAGTACTCTGTTTATCAATTTTATTATTTTTCTTTTACCCGTCCAGGACACTTTAAGATCTGTTGGGACTTTATTATGAATAATTTTAAAGTATTTCAAAAGGAACCTACTAGATTTAAATGCTTGGGAAATGTTGGTAGCTTTGATGCTGCCCCTTAAAAAATCTTTCTAATATCGGCTGAAAATTAATTAGCTTTCTCATGGGCTTTAATCAACATGGTTAAAGATTTGTATATATTGAAACTAGCATGATATTTCTGTATGTTTATTGTGTGCATTCTAAATATTGAATGTACAAACAGGGCATAAATACCAAATGGGACAGCTGGTCACATTAATCCTACAGGGTCAGATGCAAGGGAAGGAAAAGCTCAGTGAAATGAACCATTGAAAATGGACACACATAGCCCATTTTCTTTTGACCATTTGAAGATTTTTTTTTTGCTTTTCAGGTCAAAGAGGTATCAGACGTTTGCTGATGGTGCAGATCACAGAACAGCTACTTATTGTTGTGGAGCTTTTGTGATGTAATATCTTGGGGATAACGTTTGAGACTTCAGAAAAATTGTTGGCTCACGAGCACATTTTTATGTTAATGCCTGTGAATTGTGTTTAATTTCCACTAGTGACAGTCTAGTAATGCAACTGGAATTTGACACCCAAGATGTTGATATCAGCTTGGATATATTTTCGGATACATACATTTGCTCACAGATTTTTGAATTGTCCCTTCCTCACCTTTACTATTTTTGGTAACCTTTTTCTTTAGATGTTGTTACTTAACCATTGCAAGTCAGTGGAAGACTTTCAGTTTGAAATAAAGTTCCATATCTTTGTTTGACTTTGGAAACACTTTCAAATGCAGTTATTATAGTCTGAGTGTGAATGTTGTAGATAATATCTCTATCTAATTTTCTCAAGGCTGTTATTTGCTTCCTTAAGTCATCTATTTAGTTTTAAAAGAGTTAATTTTAGTGCACTGCCGAAATATTGAGGAATTTGCATCTTTGTGATAATACTGTAGGATTTAGTATATTCTTGTGATATTCAATATTTATTCGAATTTCTCTTGAATATTTCCTGTGTTCCAATGGCAAACTTAATACAAATAATAAATTTAATAATTTGTACTGACAACTGATTTAGAACATTATACAGATTACATGTTCTTTGAGCTGTACTCAACTGGATTCGCACCAGCTGGACACTTGGGGATTATGACACAATGTGAAACTCCTACTTTTCATAGGATTTCTAGGACAGTGTTTTTGTCTATTGTCTAGTGAAGTTGGAATTCACTATTTAAATTGTATTCCCATTTTAGCTGGCTGAAAGTGTAATTTATTTTGGCTCTTCTTAAATATTCATGGATTTGAGTGTATTAACGTGCATATAGAAATGTGCAGTTTTGAAATATTTAAAAACATTAAGAATGAAGTAAATTAATAAACCTATTACAGATTATTAAAAGGTACACAAAAAAGCTGGAGAAACTCAGCGAGTGCAGCAGCATCTATGGAGCTCCATAGATGCTGCTGCACCCGCTGAGTTTCTCCAGCTTTTTTGTGTACCTTCGATTTTCCAGCATCTGCAGTTCCTTCTTAAACAGATTATTAAAAGTATTGATGTGCAGGGATCTTGTGCTGGGACTTGTGATCTGTTGCTTGTGATATACACAAATGACTTGGATGTAAATGTAGCCGGTTTGGTTAGTAAGTTTACATTTAACACCAAGACTGCTGGAATCGCAGACTGTAAAGGGCTTGTCCCACTTTCACGACCTAATTCACAACCTCTGCCGAGTTTGCCCTTGACTCGTACTCGCAGCATAGTTGTAGCAGGTCGTGATGCTAGTCGTAGGTACTTGTGGCATCAAGTAGGTCGAAGCATTTTTATAGCATGTTGAAAAATGTCCACGAGTAAAAAAGGTTGTGAAAGTGGGACAGGCCCTTAAGTAAGGCTATCAAAATGTACAGCAGGATATAGATTGGTTACAGAAACAGGTGGAGAAATGGAAGATCAAGTTTAATTTGAGCAAATATGAGGTGCTGTATTTCGGAAGATAAAATGTAAGGGAGAAAATATACAATTAATGGCATGAGCCTTAATGACATTGATGTGCAGAGGGATCTTGAGATCCAGATCTATAATTCCCTGAAAGGGGCAACACAAATAGGTAGAGTGGCAAAGAGGGCATATGGTATGTTTGCCTGGAGCATTGTGTATAAGAGTCAAGAAATCATGATGCAGATTTATCGGACTTTGGTTAGGCAATGTTTTGGTATATTGCATGCAGTTCTGGTTGCCCCATTGCAGGAAGGATATGAAGCTTTGGAGAGGGTGCAGAGGAGGTTTACCAAAATTATGTCAGGATTAGGTGGCATTAGCTACAGGTAGAGGTAGGATAGACTGGAAGTTGTGGCAAGAGTTGATAGAACAATGTAAAATTATGGGAGGCAGAGATAGGATAGACGGTCAGAACCTATTTCCTGGGATGGAAATATCAAATGCTAGAGGGCAAATCCTTAAGCTTAGATGTGCAAAGTTTAAAGGAGATGGGCAGGGCAAGTTGTTGTTTTTTTACATAGAGAGTGGTGAGTGCCTGGAATGTGCTGCTGGGGGGTGAGGTATATATGCTAGGGACAATTTAAAGATTTTTGGATAAGCACATGGATGTGCAGAGAATGGAGAGATGTGGATTATGTGCATGCAAATAAGGGTTGGTCTTGGCATCATTTTCAGTACAGGTATTAAAGGCCAACGGGCCTGTTCCTTTGGTATACTGTTCTATGCATGTTTAAAAAAATTAAATGATGCCTTTATTCTTGTTCTCCATCTCAATCTAATAAGGTACAGAATCCATGAACAGGTTCCTCAATGTGCTAGGAAATATTAGTAAATTTGACTACCTCTGGGCTCCTTGCAGAATCCAATAGTTGCTTCTGTATGTAGTATCAGTGTAAATATTTGATGCATTTACATTTATGTGCACATGCCACATGCACTGATATTCCAAACTGGTTTTTGCATATTTAGTCATGTTTCAACAGTTTACTATGGAACTATTGTCAGAAAGATTCAACCTTGTACATTTCTGATTGCCAAAATATACTGTCAGGTGAATAGTTGCTATGGATTCTGATATTTTCTACTTCGTGTGACTTAATCTTGCAAAGAAATATGGTGTGTTCAGTTCTGCATATTCATTTTTTTCCAGGTCTCTCCTCCATGACGGTAACAGTATACATTGCAGAGGCTGCACCGTTCCATTTGAGAGGACGATTAGTTACCATTAACACACTTTTCATAACTGGAGGGCAATGTTTTGCAAGTATTATTGATGGAGCATTTAGTTACCTTGAAAAAAATGGCTGGAGGTATGTAATGCAAACTTAAACTTTCCCCCCCCCCCCCCATATGTTTTTAAAAAGGCTACTTATTCAGTTATGTACATGCAAGAAAAAGTCCTAAATGTTTCATAAATATTAAAATGTACATTTCATTGCTGTTTGAATAAATGTCAAGTGAAATACTCGAGATCATATTAAAATTCAACCTTATCAGACAAATATCCTTCCACATTTTCCTTGTTTAGAAAAAAAGTTACATTTTGAGTTTTAAGGATATACGTAGCTTTTAAATGAATTAATTTCATACATTTTTCTTCAACCCGATTTGTGTTTCCCAAGCGGTTTCTTAACAGCAATGCATTTTGCCAATGCAAGGGATGGCATTTTGAGCAGATTTAGGTGTTGGTCCTGTGTAATGGACCTGTCCCACTTAGGCAAAAATTTTTTTTGGGGCAACTACAGGCGACTGCCACTAAATTTTGAACATGTTGAAAACGTTGAACACGTTTTCGGCGACAGTGGTGATAATTTTTGCTGTCATAGGTGAATTACATTAAAATTAGTCCCTGGCAGTTGCCTAAAAAGTCGCCTAAGTGGGACAGGCCCATTAGGCTATTATTATCTGCCGACTTTTGGAAACCATTTTAATTCAAATTCTTAACTCAGTGCCTTGAGACATTGTATTTTATAACATTATAAATTGGTGTGCATTCAAAAAAACAAGATCTATTAATATCATGTCTAAGTACTTATTTGCAAAGTAGATGGATGGAAAAGAAAGGTACACAAAAAGGCTGGAGAAACTCAGCGGGTGCAGCAGCATCTATGGAGTGAAGGAAATAGGCAACGTTTCGGGCCGAAACCCTTCTTCAGATGGAAAAGAAAGTTGTCTTGGGGTGGGCTATGACTAACTTCTACCAAGATGGCTCCAATTAGATCAAATAACATCATTATGTGACTTTTCATTACCCTGATTCCTATCATTTCTATTGATTTTTGTAGCATATAGAACAGTATGGCTGAGGAACCTGCCCTTTGGCCCACAATGTCTGTCCCAAACATGATGCCAAGTTAAGCTAAGCTCCTGCACCTACACCTGCACGTGATCCATATCCTTCCATTCCCTACATATCCATGTCTATTGTAAATATCACTATCGTAACTGCTTCCACCTCCACCTCTGATAACACTTTACAGGCACCCTGTTACAGGCACTCTATAGGGGGATAAAAAACTTGCCCGTCATATCTCCTTTAAACGTTGGCCCTTGCACCTCAAAGCAATGCCCTCTCGTCTTTGACATTTCCATGCTGAGATAAAGGTTCTGACTGCCTACCCCATCTATGTCATTCCTAATTTTATATACTTCATTCAAATCCCCCCTCAGCCTCTGATGCTCCAGAGAAAACAATCTGAGTTTGATCAACCTCTCCTTGTAGCCAATTCCCCCTAATATAGGGAGCATTTTGGTAAACTCTTCTGAACCCTCTCCAAAACCTCTTGTAATGGAGCGATGGGAACAATATTCCAAATGCATTTGCACTAACAGAGCTGCCAAGTAGACGGATTTTCCATATTTTGTACGGAATTGCAATTAGAATACGGATGTACGGTTTTGTGTTAAATACGGATTTTAAATACCGAGTCCAGTTCAGTCTGAAGAAGGGTCTCGACCAGAAACGTCACCCATTCCTTCTCTCCAAGCTGCCTGTCCCGCTCCAGGTTTAAACAGAGCGCTGTCAGTTTAACGCTGGGAATTTAAACAAAGAGCTGTCGGCTACAGCACTTTGGGTTCTAAAAATAGCGCTACCAGCTGGAGTGCTATGGGCTTTAAACAGTGCTATGGGCTTTATGCATAGCTCTTTGACCACAGCGCTATGGGTCACAGACTGTTCAGGAAAATTCTCGTATAACTATGAGTCTTTGGAATTCTCTTTCCCAGTGGTAGTTGAGCCTTTGATTATTTTTCAGGCAGTGGTAGAATTCTGGAAAAGCCTAGTGGTGAAAGGTTACCAGTGGGATTGCAGTTACATTGGGATTGGTCTTGATTTTACAGAACGGTGGGTGGGCTCAAGGGGGAGAGAGGGAGAAGGAGGGAGGGTGGGAGAGAAGGAAGGAGGGAGCGACGAGGGAGAGGGACGCTTCCAAAATGGCTACTCATCATCAGGTGCTAAAAGCAGGAAGCAGCCATTCAAACAGCAGTATACAAAGAGATGGCAATGAATATACTGTCAAGCAAGGTACGTAGAAGACATGTCAATTGGTTGCAAAGTTATGCATTCTTGTACTCTTACGAAATTATGAAATTGAATTGGATAGGATGCAATAGAAATAAAATCTTACTAAGTTAATGAAGGGTTAACCCCTAATGCTGGCTAAACAAAAAACCTGCAAGAGTCCCTGAAATTTGATGCACAGCTTCAGAAGTAATTGGATAAAAGCCTGAAAGTTCTTAATTTTCCTTTGGTTGGGGGTAGAATAGGGAATGAGTTGCAGTGGGGAAAACATTTATCAATCATGGCTATAGACTTAATACTTCAATCGGTTTTAATAATAGTTCAGTTTATTATTGACACGTGTACTAAAGTACTGTGAAAAGTTTTTTGTGTGCTAACCAGTCAAAGAAAATATTTTACATGATTACAATCAAGCTGTCCACTTTGCACAGATACAGGGTATAACATTTGGTGCAAGATAAAGTACTATTTAAAGATTGTTCAAAGGTCTCCATTGAGGTAGGAGGTCAGGGCCGCACTCGCTGATAAGTGGACCATTCAGTTGACTGCACATTTAAAAAAAAAAAAATGTCAGCAATATTGATTTCCTCAGCAAAATACTGATTTTCAGGTACTAGAATACTGAAATGCTCTGACAAAACTTGGCTGCTCGGCACTATAGTCCTATCAATACCTCGATCATTTGTTCCAATTTTGTCAGATTTGTTTATACAGTTTAGAGCTCATTGGAAGTGAAATCTGGCAGTAATAGTTTGGTGCTTCCATTATATAACTAAATGGTCACCACTTTCCCATTATTGTTTTACACTTTTGCTTAATTTTAAATGATATGTGGTGAATTAAATATTGAGGCCTATATATACATAATTTAAACATCCGAGAAGTTCGTACCTATATTATTTCTCTTGCTTGAAAATAAAGTGTACTCATTCCTGAACACCTTATTGTGTGTGACTAAGTTTGGGTAAAAATATGAGACTTCTCAAGCTCTCTCAAATTTTTACCCATACCTAATCACACACAATAATGGCAAATGTTGGGGAGAGAAGTTTAGGGATTAGGAGGAGAAATGTGTATCTTGTGTGATCTGTGCAAAATTGATGATGGGGAAGTAAATTATGAAATTGAATTGGATAGGATGCAATAGAAATAAAATCTTACTAAGTTAATGAAGGGTTAACCCCTAATGCTGGCTAAACAAAAAACCTGCAAGAGTCCCTGAAATTTGATGCACAGCTTCAGAAGTAATTGGATAAAAGCCTGAAAGTTCTTAATTTACCTTTGGTTAGGGGTAGAATAGGGAATGAGTTGCAGTGGGGAAAACATTTATCAATCATGGCTATAGACTTAATACTTCAATCGGTTTTAATAATAGTTAAGTTTATTATTGACACGTGTACTAAAGTACTGTGAAAAGTTTTTTGTGTGCTAACCAGTCAAAGAAAATATTTTACATGATTACAATCAAGCTGTCCACTTTGCACAGATACAGGGTATAAAATTTGGTGCAAGATAAAGTGCTATTTAAAGATTGTTCAAAGGTCTCCATTGAGGTAGGAGGTCAGGGCCGCACTTTCGCTGATAAGTGGACCATTCAGTTGCCTGATAACAGCTGGGAAGAAACTGGAGGTATGCATTTTCAACCTTCTGTACCTTTTGTGTGATGAGAAAGGGGAGAAGAGGGAGTGGCAGGGGGGAAACTGGTCCCTTATTATGCTGGTGGCCTTGTTGGGGTAGTGTAGTTGGAGTCCATGGAAGGGATGTTGGTTTGCGTGATGGTCTGGGCTACGTCCACAACTCTTGCAGTCTTGGATGGAGCTGTTCGCAAACCATGCTATGATACATCCTGATAAAATGCTTTCTATTTAAGTTAAGGGGAGGGGGTAGAGAGTGAGGGCAGAGAGAGAAGGGGCAGAGACACAGAGAGAGGGGCAAGAGGGAGAGGGGGTGGCGAGGAGGAGAAGAGGGAGGGAGGGTGGGTGAGATGGGAAAGGTGGGGGTGGAGGGGAGGAGAGAGAGAGGGTGAGAGTGATGGGGGAGAGGTGAGGGGAGGTGGGGAGCAGGGAGGGTGGAGGGAAGGGGGTAGGGGTGTGTGGAGGGGAGGGGGGTTTAGGGGAGGGATGGTGGGGGAGGGGAGAAAGAGAGAGGGGAGAGGAGAGGGTTGAGGATGGGGGAAGAAGAAGGGAGAGGGGAGGGGAGTGAGGGGGTGTGCTGAGAGGGGGGTGAGGTGAGGGGAGGGGGAGAGGTGGGGAGCAGGGAGGGGTGAGGGGAGGGGGTTAGGGTGTGTGGAGGGGAGGGGGGGTTTAGGGGAGGACGGGGGGGTAGGGGATAGAGGGGAGGAGGGGAGAAATAGAGGGGAGAGAGAGGGGGGGAGAGGAGAGGGGGGAGAGAGGGGGGGAGAGAGGAGGGGGGGGAGAGAGAGGAGGGGGGGGGAGAGAGAGGAGGGGGGGAGAGAGAGGAGGGGGGGAGAGAGAGGAGGGGGGGAGAGAGAGGAGGGGGGGAGAGAGAGGAGGGGGGGAGAGAGAGGAGGGGGGGGAGAGAGAGGAGGGGGGGGAGAGAGAGGAGGGGGGGGAGAGAGAGAGAGGGGGGGGGAGAGAGAGAGGAGGGGGGGGAGAGAGGGAAGGGGGGGGGAGAGACAGAGGAGGGGGGGGAGAGAGAGAGGAGGGGGGGGAGAGAGAGAGGAGGGGGGGGGAGAGAGAGGAGGGGGGGGGGGGGAGAGGAGAGGGGGGGGGGGGGAGAGAGTGCCTTTTTATTTCAACCCAAACCCCCCAAACAACCATTTGCAGGCAGTGCTTTTTTACTTTAACCATATTTTCATTTTCAAACCACATTAAGGGTACTTAGTCACAGTTGTGTGGACATGTGTTCAGTGTTATTCACAGCTCAGAGAAACGTGACCCTCTGCCTTCCTCCAGCTTGCAGACTAATTGAGGCACACCACTTCCTGGTTTTATAGTCCATCCCCCCTGCCGCCAGCGGGGGCAGCAGAGAGAATGGGGAATTTTGTAAAATCATTAATATCTCTGTCATTTTTCATCGACTGGAAAAATCCTCGGCACACATGCGGCGGAGGGGGGCTCTGAGCGAGGTGGCCAAAAATGACGGCCGTAGGAAATCTTCGAAAGCAATGGGAATTGATAGAAAAATTATTAAGAGATGAGAATTGAGAATGAACTAACAAGAAATATGATACAAAATACAGTAATATCCTGATAATGCAACACCCTGGTGACTTTGGTTGTGCTGGACTAACGGATTTACTGAAATACAACACTTCCCACCCTGCCCCTTGCTAAGATGAAATCCCCTATCCGATTTCACCGACTCCGCCGCATTTGTTCCCAAGATGAAGCCTTCCATCTTGCCCATGCCAACCAAGAAGCCCCACCTACACTAGTTCCACCTACCTGTATTTTCCCCGTAGCTCTCTAAACCTTTCCTAACCATGTGCCTGTCCAAATGTATTTTAAATGTAGTTATAGTATCTCCTCTGGTAGTTTGTCTTTACACACACTGCCCTATGTGTGGGGAAAATGTTGTCCCTTGGGTTTCTATTAAATCTTTCACCTTAAACCTATGTCGTTGGATTCTTGATTCCCCTGCTCTGGTTAAAAGACTACATGCATTCACCCTGTCTATTCCTTTCATGATCTTGGATCACTCTATTAGATCAGCCCTCGGCCTTGTGCGCACAAGGATTACAGTCCTAGCCTGCCCAACCTCTCCCTATAGTTCAGGCCTTCAAGTCCTGGCAACATCCTCATAAATCTACTCTGCATTCTTGCCACCATAACGACATCCATCCTATAGTAGGGTGACCAAAACCGAACACAATACTCCAAATGTGGCCTCACCAACATCATGTGCAACAGTAACATCATGTCCTAACTTCTACACTCAATAACCTGATCGATGAAGGCCAATGTAGTGAAAGCATTTTGAGCACCCTATCTACCTGTGATGCCACTTTCAAGGAACTGTGCACCTGCACTCCATGATCCCTCTGCTTCATAACACTCTCTCTGAGCCCTGCCATTCACATTTCCACAATCTTCAACATGATCCCACCATCCCTTCCTGCCTTTGGTTCACACATCCCTTTCCATCCAAACCACTCCCTCTCCATGTACTTCCCTCGCCACTGCAGGAGATGTAATGCCTATCCCTTTACATCCTCTCTCGCATCCATCCAGACCCCCCAGCAGTCCTTCCAGGTAAGTCAGACATTTACGTACACCTCCTCTTCTGCATTTGATGATCTGGACGTGGCCTCTTTTACATCGGTGAGACCTGGAGTGACTGGGCAATAGTTTCGCCAAATATTTGTGCTCAGTACGCTGCTAACCATTTAAACTCCTCCTCCCATCCCTATGCTGACCTTTTTGTCCTGGGCCTTCTCCATCGCCAGAGTGCACCTTGCTGGGGTAACTTGCACCCTAACAGTATGACCCCTGAATTCTCCAATTTTAGGTGACCAATCTGTAAATGCCTCCCATTGTTCCCCTTTCTCCCTTTCTTCCCAGTGCCCCACCTAAATGCGCATTCCTACTTCCATTCTGTCTACATCCTCCTATATTCCTCCACTGACTTCACAATTTGTGCCTTTTCTATCTTTATCGCATTTTTTACAACTCTGAACTTAAACCAACCACCTGCCAATCAACCCCCTCCATCTATCAGTTGCCAGGAGTCTTTCCCTCCACCAATCTGAAGAAGGGTCCTGACCCAAAGCATCACCTACCTGTACATCATGCAGCATCGCAGGACAAGAACTCAATGGATTCTGTGACATGGTTTTCTTAGCAGACTGCCCAGATTATCTAGCAAAATGCCTCATCGCCAGAACTCACCAACGAGCACCAAGACTTCACATGCGATAGGGATTCTCCCAGTAAGATCCTGCACTGTTGGAATATTACTACCGATGCATGCTGTCCTTCTGTGTGGATTTGCAAAGAGGGTCTGGAGAATACTGCAGGGGGTCCTTGTCAAGGTTCATTTCGAACAGCTCTGTAACAGAGGATTTATGGACTTTTCATGAGGGACACTTTCTGAGATGGACCTCAAGTCCTGATTGAGGATCATCAGCTTGGTGAAAGATGCTCTTTGGTTTACCTGAAACATTGGCTTCCCAGCACAGTGAGGTGTCCATCAGGGAAAGTTGCTGACTAGCCTATTTCAGCCTGCAGTAGTATGTGCTGGGGGACTCAATAGTCCTTTATTGTCACGTGTACCCTGAGATGCAGTGAAATTTGATTTTACCATTGTCATATCAAAAAAAGCACCAAGATACAAAATTACATAAAAATTAAACATAAACAGCCACCACAGCGGCGTGTGAGAAACCCTAGGCACACACAAAAGCGGAGACCCGCAGTCATCGGTCCAATGTCCGGGCCACACACATGCTCTTCACCGTAATGTGACCAAAGTTGCACCAACCACTTGTCACTCTGTAGTGCCTGTCTGCCCGAACAGTCAGAAAGCCGTCCGCACTCGCACCAGACTCCAGGGTGCTCCCATGGCGAGACGTCCCAGCAAACACCGAGACCACCACACTCACGGCAATCCCTTCAAGTCACCACCACCGCAGGTAGCATCCATCTTGCTTTCAGTAACCTCGCACTCCTCACTGATGGAAGGCAAATACCTTTTACCTTCTTCCTCCGTATTCTCCCGCGATCAGGGCAGTTGGAGCCTCCATCTCACCTGCCTCAGTCTTGCATTGGTTCCTGCCCCTGTGCCATTCTAGTTTCTGGGTGCCCCTCCAGATCAGGTACAACTCGTCCCACTTGAACAGGTCACCTTTGCGTCAAAGGAGATCCCAATGGCCCAAAAATCTAAATCCCCGTTGTAGATTGGTTATTTCCTACAAACCAATTGTAGTACTTGTTAGTAGTTGCTCCGCTTAATATACGATTCATACTACCAAGAGCTTGCCTACGCCATTAAGTGTGAGTAGCTGCTTGGAACTGTAATTTCCTACAGACCGATGCTGTAAGTTGACTTTAGCAAACGTGTTGTATCTTGATGTGAGTTCGACTCGACTCATTACACCTGTCCCCTGGGCCAACTCCTCTGACATGCATTCATCTATCCAATCTTCCTGTTTCAACCCTCACTTGCATGTGGCATGTGACTTTTCTTGTAAACCAACATCTGCAGTTTCTCGTGTCTACATTTCTTTATTTTCAATGGTTTCACGAGCTATACAGTGGAACAAGCCCTCTCACACAACATTAACCTATTATTCAGAACCCTTCCCATCAAACTATTCCACAGTAGCCCCCCCCCCCCCGCCCCCCCTTGACCATCCAAGGACCCAAGCAGTCTTTCCAGGTGAGGCAGAGGTTTACGGCACCTCCTCCAACCTCATCTATTGCATCCACTGCTCTAGGTGTCAGCTGCTCTACATCAGTGAGACAAAGCATGGGCTTAGCGATCGCTTCGCCCAACACCTCCGCTCAGTTCACACTAACCAACCTGACATTAACTTCTTGCTTTCTCCCTCCTTCCCCTCCCCTTCCCACCTCTCCCACAGCCTACTGTCTCCACCTCTTTCTTTCTACTTCTTTCCGCCCCCCCCCCCACCTCCACATCAGTCTGAAGAAGGGTCTTGACCTGAAACGTCACCTATTCCTTCGCTCCATAGATGCTGCCTCACCCGCTGAGTTTCTCCAGCATTTGTCTATATTCCACAGTAGCTTATTGGTTAATTTAGAGGTAACTTTTTTGTGGCAATTATGACCAGTTTTACCATGACCACTTGCAACTAGTGGTGCTGTTTATTCAAAACCTGAACAAACAAGAATATTTTATGACTTAATATGGCTCTGACCAAAATTAATGTTTGCTTTATTTTATTAATATTCCAAGCTTCTTGTGCTACTTGACCTTGGGTTACAGTGATGCATTTTTGATTGTTGGGATAGAATTTCTGTACCTTTCCCTGTAAATTGGATTTTCTGACCTTTCAGTAACAACAGATTTTACTTAAGATTTGTGATACTGAAGGTTCTATATTTGTGCAGATTACTGTTATCAACTCTTTAAGCCGCAGTAACTCTTAAGGCCGCAGCTAACTCCACCATATCAAAAGTGCCATAATTATTAATAAGCGAGTTCGGTATTCCGACTGCGCATGCCCAGGTCACTTACTATAAACATTCTCGGCAACGGTGGTGATGCGTTATGTGCAGGCTTGCGTTCCAGTCGGGGTCGGGCCCGGCTGTCTGTCGCTGCGGGTGGGGTTGAGTTGTTTCTGTGCCGTCCCCGTCCCCTCCCTAGTGCCCCGTCCCTGTCTGGAGGTGTTCGGGGTGGCCCTGGGCTAGTGGGGCTGCCCCGGACTTGCAGCCGGCGCTGCAGCCGCTGGCTCAAGCTCGGGTTGCCGGCACTCCTGGAATGGCGGGGTCGGGCCCGGCTCTCCGTCGCTGTGGGCGCTGTTGCTGCTGGGCTGTTCCCGTCCCTGTCCGGAGGTGACTACTGTGGCCCTGGGTTGGTGGATGGCCCCGGACTTGCAGCTGGCGCTGCAGCTGCTGGCTCCAGCTCGGCTCTGCCTATCCCGCCGGGTTGGCCCGCAGTCTTGGAATGGCGGGATCAGGCCCAGCTCCTTATCGCTGCGGGCTTTGTTGCTGCTGGGTTGTCCCCGTCCCCTCCCGGGTGTCCCGTCCCTGTCCGGAGGTGTCCAGCAGCTCTTGCAGCGCCGGGGACCCGGGTTCGATGCTGGCTGCGGATGAGGCGCGGGTCTGTGTGCCGAGAATGTCTCTCCGCCTGTCCAGTCTCACCCCCTGTCTCCCACTCGCAACTTCCCCCGCTCTCTCGCTACCTGGCACCCCCATTCCTCAGATTAAATATATTTTTACACAAATCATGAACAAAAATAAGAATTTACATACAGTTTATGCATCCAGCTTTTTCTTTTTAGCGAGTGACCTTTGACAAATCCCATGATCCCTTGCCTTTTTCGGGATACTGAACTCACTTATTATTGGTGCAGTGTTTTTATATTGGCTTTTGAAATTAGCATTATTTTTTGTCCTACCCATTTGAAATACATTTTAATGATCTATGAACATTTCTTTTAGATGAATGATAGCTTCGACATGCTAATGTGTTAATTTACTTTTATTACTGTCATTTCTCTTCCAGATACATGCTTGGGCTTTCAGCTGTTCCAGCCATTATTCAGTTTGTGGGATTCCTTTTCCTTCCAGAAAGTCCACGATGGCTAATGCAAAAAGGCAAGACTCAGAGAGCACGCAGAGCACTGAATTTGATTCGTGAAACCCAAAATATCGATGATGAGTATGAATCCATCAAAAGTAGCATTGAGGAAGAACAACGAGAAGTAAGAGGAGGTAAGCTTTTGAAAGCTAAGAAAATAAGGATAAGCTCAAATTTGTACTGCTATTATTACTGCTATTAATATATAATATATTAGAAAATAGACAAAATATCTCTATCTTGCCTTTTATCAGCCAAAAAAAATGAGCAGATCTACTCCGGCGCATTAGATTGAAGTAACTGCAAGTTGTAACCGAAAATGTAACTTCACTGTTTAAGAAGAGAGATAGATTTACACTGTTCGGAAAATGATAGGAAATTATAGGCCAGTTATTCTGACTTTTTTGTGGTGGGTAAAATGTTAGTGTCTATTATTAAGGATGAAGTATCTGCGTACGTGGATGCACATGATAACGTGGGCTAACGTCAGTGTGGTTTTGTTAAGGGGAGATCTTGTCTGACAAATCTGCTGTTTTTTGAAGAGGTAACAACCAGGATAAACAGTGGAGAGAGGGTAAATGTTGTTTACTCGAATTTTCAGAAGGCCTTTGATAAGGTGCCACACAAGATCCCAGCTAAACAAGATGGCAGACCATGATATTAGAGGCAAGGTATTAGCTGACTGGTAGAAGGCAAAGAATGGGAATAAAGGGGCCTTTTTCTGGTTGGCTGCTGGTGACTGGTGGTGTTCTGCAGGGGTCAGTGTTCGGTCTGCTACCTTTCACGTTGTATGTTAATAATCCGGATGAGGGAATTGACGGCTTTGTGGCCAGGTTTGTGGATGATGTGAGGATAGGCGGAGGGGGCATGTAGTGTTGAGTAAGCAGGGGGACTTGGACAGGTTGGGAGAGTGGACAAAGAAGTGGCAAATAGAATATAGCCAAGTCAAATATACAGCTATGCACTTTGGCAGAAGAAATAAAGGCGTAATGTTTTTTCAGAAATTAGAGGCACAAAGAGTGCTGGTGCAGGATTCCCAAAAGGTTAATTTGCAAGTTGAGTCCCCAGTAAGGAAGGTAATGCAATGCTAACATTCATTTTAAGGGGATTTGAATATAAAAGCAAAAATTTAATGCTGATCAAATGCTGGTGAGGCCACATTTGGAATATTGTGAGTAATTTTGGATCCAATATCTGAGGAAGAATGTGCTGGCTTCAGAAAGGGTCCAGTGAAGGTTTACAAGAATGATCCCAGGGATGATTGAGTTATTTGGTTTACATTGAGTGAGGAGTGTTTGAAGGTTTTGGCCTATACTTGCTAGAGTTTAGAAGGATAAGAGGGGGACCTCATTTAAACCTGTAGGAAGGAACTACAGATGCTGGTTTAAACTGAAGATAGACACAAAAAGCTGGAGTAACTCGGGCAGCATCTGTGTAGAGAAGAAATGGGTGATGTTTGGAAAAAGGCTCTCGACCCGAAACGTCACCCATTCCTTCTCATTGAAACCTACTGGATTATTAAAGGTCGAGATAGAGTGGCTGTAGAAAGGATGTTTTGAGTAATGGGAGAGTCTAGACCCAGAGGGCACAGCCTCAGGAAAAAAAGGATGTACCTTCAAAATGGAGATGTGGAAAAAATGATTTAGTGGTGAATCTGTGGAATTCATTGCCAAAGATGGCAGAGACTGATGAGTACATTATTAGAAAGTGCATCAAAGGTTATGGAAAGTAGGCAGGAGCATGGGGTTGAGAGGGAAAAATAAATCAGCTGTTGTTGAATGCTGGAGTAGACTGAATGGGCTAAATGGCCTAATTCTGCTCTTGTATCTTATGGTCTACTTGTATACTTTTTACTTGTATACACTGGAATTTAGAAGGATGAGTGGGGATCTTATTGAAACATATAAGATTATTAAGAAGTTGGACACGCTAGTGGCAGGAAACAAGTTCCCGATGTTGGAGTAGTCCAGAACCAGAGGCCACAGTTTAAAAAGGGGTAGACCATTTAGAACGGAGATGAAGAAAAATGTTTTCACGCTAGTCGCAGAAAATTTTTCATCATGTTGAAAACATTTTCCGCGAGTAAAATTTGGTCGGCATGATTCTTTTTAACTCGTAGCGCAGTGTAGTGGGGTCACTATTTAGGTACAGGCAGTCAAGGGCAGCCCCCCCCCTTCTCCCCCCCCCCCCCCCCCCCCCCCCCCATTCTCTCCCACCCCCCGCGCTCTCTAAAGGACTTACCGTACACTGTGGCAGCCATCTTTTACCTTCCTCTTCATCGCGGGTGTGAATTTCAGACAACGCTCCCCCACTTTCCCTGGCCCCCACCTTTGCTATGTGTTTTTGTGTGTGTGTGTGTGTGTGCGCGGTCGGTCTATCCAGCTCGCGGTTTCAACGCAGACGGTCGATGCAGCTCGAGATTTTCCAGGCGAGTGCCCTCGAACTTGAAGGTCGAAGACACTCTTCTTAACTCGCAGATTAGGTCGCCGCAGTGGGACAGCCCCTTTAGTCCGAATCTTGTGAAGTGCAGGTCTTCTGAATATTTCAGGCATTTTCTACCTAATTCAGATTTGCAGCATTTTTGGTATTTTTATATTTTCAGACCAGGAAATGTCCCAAAATTGGGCAGAAATGGGCAGGAACTCACCTACTGATAGTTCATTTCCTACAGCCTTGGATTCAAAGAGAGAATCTTGGAATGAAATATTTGTTCATCATTCCACAACCAGGTGGCTGCACATATTGTTTTGTTAATTTATAAAGTAACAAAATACTTGGTTCATTTGATCTTGTTGAACCAGTTATTATTGACCTGCCATTTGTTTGTTATATTTTCTAGAATTGGAGCCTAGTGCCACTTAAATAATGACCTAGAAATAAATGACTTTTCTATGATAAGTAATCCATGTAGCAATAATGCATATTTATCTACTGTCCAGGTCTGCAAAATCAGACAATATTCTAACATGGAGACTTGGGGGAGACAGAGCTTCACCATTTATTGGAGGCTTCAATCAGAAGTTGCATTGTGCCATGATTGTATTTTTGTGAACATTTATGCCATTTTAGTGATTTTTTTTCTTCCCCCCTTTCTGCCCTTTGCCATCCATTTGACTAACCTCTCACCCCTATGAAATTTGAAACTTAATGTGATAAATAACACACACTGAAGACACGGATACTGTTGAGCTGGGTTACAGTTTCTGTTTTTCTTTAACTCTATCTGATGCAGCTCTCAGTCTTTTCACTTGTTTCTCTCCACACTACAATATGTGACCTGACTGATGAGTGTTTCTGTGCTATATTGGGTATTGGAAGAAAATTCTTCTCATGCAATCATTCTTCTGCCATGCCATTTATTCCCATACCTATGCTTCTTTGAAATAGTGTTGGTGGTTTGACGAATAGGCTTTGCTGCATATAAATGTGGATTGCTTCATGCGCTAAATGATTTGTGACTGCAAATGCTGGAAATCTGAAATGAAAATAGAACATTTTGGAAACACTTAGCAGGTTAGGGATCATCTTTAGTAGGAGAAATGGAATTAAAGTTTCAAATCTGAGACTCTTGGTCTTTTCTGTTTCTGACCAAGGGGCTCTGACTTGACACATTACCGCTCTAAGTTGCAGCTTGACCTGCTGAGGATTTCCAACATTTTCAGTTTCTATCCCCTCTTTTGAACTTGCGCAAGAAAGATCCTTGTGAAGCAGCTATCTTGGGTATGTCTTGAACATTGCAGAGGAATTCAGGCATTGATCTCTTGGGATGATTGACCTCCAACAACCACAACTACCTATCCTTGGTGGTATGCTTCCATTCATTGGAGTACTTCCACTTGATGGCCATTGGCTTCAGTCTTACTCAGACTCCCTTATATTACACTTGATTAAATGCAATCTTGATTTTGTGGATATTTGTCAGTGTGAGCATCATTGGCTTACTGCTAACATCAAATTTAGACTAAGGCATTTATTTCAAAAGCTGTGAACAGTATATTGTCTCTTTACTATGTTATTCTAGAAATATTCTATAATTCACGTGGTATTGTTTGAGCATGATCGGATGTTATGATGCTTTGAACTTGTTGCAACATACAAATTATTGTTTACTTGAGGTTATTAACTGCAGACCTCATTCAGAATACTTTGGACCACACAGCACCTTTGGAATATGAGTATTACTGAGTACAATATTTATGATAAATCATATTTTATTTTAAATTCTTTTATAGATAGTCTAAAGTAGAAATAGAGTCTTGTGTTGCCTTTTGCAGAACAAAGATTCATTTAATCTACTGCTCTGCCAATTCGTTTGAAAATACTGTTCACTTTAATCCTACATTCTATCGCTTTTCTCAATCATGCCAATTAGACCTCTTGTAGATTATCATGGCATCGGGTACGTTCAGAGTTAACTCAATCCAGAAATAATTTCTGTTTGAAAATGTCCATAATGTCAAAAATCTTGTTATTCCCTCTTGAAATTTGAAACATTGACAGGTTATTATGTTAGTTTTTGTACCTGTGGATCAATTATGCAAATTCTCCTTTGTGACAGGTGGTTCCGTGTTGTGGAAGATGTTAACCTATCCACCAACCTTCAGAGCTCTAATAGTTGGATGTGGAATGCAGCTCTTTCAACAACTTTCTGGTATCAACACAGTCATGTATGTATCAAATTCCCTTCAGAAATGTTGCTACCATAATGTTTTGTTTTAAAGTGATTTATTATCTAATTTTGCAGATAATATTAATTGACAGCATTTTTTCTGCCTGGTAAAAAGATGTGCCATGGATGCCCTTGACTTGTCTTGAAATACTGTGCAATGTTTGTTATACAATGGGTAATTCAGCAAGAATTTCACAATGGAATTAGATCATTGAAGTACCATCTTCTGAAATATTCTGAGGAATTGTGTATGTTGTTCATAAATTCTATATTAGGCATATGCTAGTTGGTTTATCAAGTCTCTTCCTTTTCCTTTTTAAGCGTATTAATTATACACTAAACCCCATGGTACTGTACCTCTCCACATCACGTAACGTAACCTACAAAGCTGCACATCTATGGAAATATGGAGGAAACCAGAGCACCCGGATAAAACCCACGCAGTCACAAGGAGAATGAACAAACTCCGCACAGATAGCACCCATAGTCAGGATTGAACCTGGGTGGATGGCACTGTGAGGCTGCAAATCCACCGTTGTATCTCCATTCTCAGTATCCCGGAACTCCACTCTTGCTCCCCCCCTAGTCGATAGCGTCCCCTAACCCTTAACTTTCAACCCATTAGCCGTCGCATACAGCACATAATCCTTCGACATTTTCACCGTCTCCAACGGGATTCTACCACTAATCACCTTTCCATCTGCAGAGACCTTTCTGACAGCAACTCCACTCATCCCTTCCCACCCAAACCGCCCCTTCCCCAGATACTTTCCCATGCAACTGCAAGGGATGCAACACCTGTCCCTATACCTCGTCTCTCGACTCCATCCAGAGACCCCAACAGTCCTTTAAGGTTAGGTACAGGATCATTTGCACCTCCTCCAACCTCATCTACTGTATCCGTTGTTCTTAGTGTGGACTCCTATATACATTTGCGAAACCAAAAGCAGACTGGGCGATCATTTTGTTGAACACCTGCGCTCGGTCCACCTTGGCCTACGTGATCACCCGGTTGCCAAACATTTTAACTCCTCCCATTTCCATACGGACCACTCTGTCCTGGGCTTCCTCCACTGTCAGAGTGAGACCACATGCAAATTGGAGGAACAGCAGCTTACCACCCAGCAATATGAATATTGATTTCTCTAATTTCAAGTAACCGTTGCATTCCCTCTCTCTCCATTCCTCCCCCACCCTAGTCATCTTACTAGTTTCACTGTTGGTATCTCTTTGATATCACCTCCTCCACAGTCAACAACTGACCATAGAAACATAGAAAATAGGTGGAGGAGTAGGCCGTTCGGCCCTTTGAGCTAGCACCGCTATTCAATATGATGATGGCTGATCATCCAAAATCAGTACCCTGTTCCTGCCTTCTCCGCATAACCCTTGATTCCATTAGCCTTAAGAACTATATCTAACTCTTTGGCCGTCGGTATCTTTTCATACCTCTAATTTCCCTTTCCGCTGAGTTACTCCAGCACTTTGTGTATCTTTGGTATAAACCAGCATCTGCAGTTATTTGTTTCTACTCAATAATGACATCTGTGGTGCAGTCCAAATCAATGTGTGGGAAATGCTTAGCATCACCGGGAGTCAGGCAGGGTTGCCCGCTCTCCTCTGTCTTGTTTGTCTGCTGTATAGAACCCTTTGCTGAATCCATCAGAAAGCTCGAGAACATAAGAAAGTTAATTGGCAATGGAAGCACTCAGATCAAAACCTTTCTCTACATGGATGACATTGCCATCTTTGGCTCAGATACACAATCATTGCTCAGATTGATCAGCATTTGTGACCTGTTTCAATTGCAATCGGGAACCGGAATCAACCACAGGAAGAGTGAGGCCAGGCTCTTCGGTAAATTGCCCGACCAATCATCCATCCCCTTCATCATGCGGTCTGACTGCCTGAAAGTAGTGGAAATTTGGTTTAAAGGGGCTGAGGCATGCAACAAGGCTTGGCTGGAGCGAATAGCCACAGTCAAGCAGAAATTGGGTTGTGGAAGCACACTCCCTCTTGATAACTGGGACAAATGTAGTAATCGTGTGTGAGGCTCTCTTGGGGCTGCTGTACTTGGTGCAGGTGTGGGCCATCCCCATTCCTCTGACTTGGCGATCACTCAGGTTGTCTTCCAGTTCATCTGGGAATCAAAGATGGAGCAAGTCCAAAGGGTCATGCACAAGTCTGCAGACAATGGGGGCAAAAGCATGCCCAATGACGCCCTCATCTTAATGACTATCTTAGTGTGTAGCTATATCAGGCTGTGCATAGCACCAAAGCTGGTGGGCATCAAATGCTGTGTTCTCCAGTGTTGCAAAAGAAGGATAAACCTGGCACCGCTGCCATGTAAAGGCTGTGGAATATAAATAACAAAGGATAGATATGGTAGCCTATTATCTCATTTAGAACCACAAAGACACACCTTAGTAGGTGCACTATCAATTACCTCATCTGGGAATGGATCTTTCCCTCACCACCATACTATCGCTGCATGCTGCCCATAGAATGCCTGCCGTGGAGAAGAGAGGAGACTGTTGCCTACCTTCACAGAGTGTGAATTTGTGAAATGGGCCTGGTGAATGATGGGTCATTGTTATGGTACATCCCAAACAGCTCCGTAACAGGATTCTCTGATTTATGGGCTGTTCCCAGTGACACCTTCAGAGATGGATATCAAATGCTGCTGGAAGATCATCAACTTGGTGAAAGATGCTCTTTGGTCCGCCTGCAACATGTTAGCCTCCCAGCACAGCAAGATGTCCGTCGGGAATTGTTGCCGACTGGCCCATTCCAGACTGCAGGAGTGCATGCTGAGGGACATTCTGAAGCTTGGTGTAGCCAATGCCAAGGCTCTGTGGGGGAGGACCTAGGGTCTTTCGACTGCTGAACATTGAGGGGCAGAGTCCGGTGGGAACACCCGTCAAAGTAGGGAAGGGATATCACCCCAGAAGACCACATGAGAGGCAAGGGTGTTTTATTTAAAGATAGTTGCGAACACTATTGAGTATGACATTAATGAATTTATAGATTCTGGGATGTCAGAATGATATTTTCACAGTTTTGTTTTGTTCTGAATAAAGTTTATTTTCAGAAATTAAAATAATGTATGTACCACCTGGCATTGACTTGATACCTAATTAAGATATGACAGAGTTGCTTCTAGCTAAAATGAGATTGCAGAATCATTCTCTCAAACAACTGGGAGCTCACATTTAAATTGAGAGTATAATTCCACGGATTAATCAAACAATTATCAATCCACATATGTTCATAAATTATGCACAAATATGTCTCCATCCCCATGGGTAAGTACTGTCTCACTGGCAAAACACTCAGAAGGAATGGTGTGATGATTATAAGTAGCCAGTGTATGGATGTGAACAATATGTCTTCTGTCTGAAGAAATTACTGACTGAAGAAATGGCCAGATAGAGACTTACTGTGTGAATTGATTATTCATTACTGATATGATTACACTTGCCTTTGGCTGCAGTGCTCGTGAAAGCTGAGTTTGTGATCCGCTGAATTTTCTATAAATACCCTTGCAATGAATGGACAGATCTGAATGACCAATACCCCTGAATACATATCCATGTTTTATGTTCTACAAAGTATTCAGCTGGAATGTAATAAAATCTGATCACAAGGAAATAGCTGGCAATAGTGCAAGCTCATTGCTGTACGTAATCAGAATATTTATTACATGGGACCTCCTTCACTGAAGCAGAGACAAATGTGCTTGTCTGTGTATTGTGCTCCTTTTACCTTCTGCTTTTGAACTGACACTTCAGCCGTGCCTGGCTGATTGCCCCCGTGAACAGCACTGATTTGTTATAGTACTTTGGCCTAGAGTGGAAAAAGAGACATCTTCTGAATGAAAATCAAGGAAAGATGCTTTCAAAAAATATCAAAACCTATGAGCTTACTGACTTGTCAGACATGGCTGTTTTTCATACTTTCTTGGTCACTGGGCTCTTTTTACATAATTGACATTCAACCAGTGAAAGCACAATAGATAATGTCCCCTGTGTTTTAGAGCAGATGTAATTAGCACCTCTATCCCCAGAAATGGCTCCAATTCAGGTTATTTTATTATCATATTGTAACGATATGCCTGTACTTGTAATTAGCAGGGGACACATCTATCCTGGCCATTGACTCTACCTCGCTGAAACCTGTGTTAATTAATCATCTCTGAGGTAATTCTGACTATTCAGATGCCACTATCATATCAGCCTCCACACGACTCCTGTCAACGCGTTCCAGGCCCCCACTACTCTGTGTACAAAAACCTGTCCTGCATATCTCCATTAAACTCTCCACCTCCCACCTTATAACTATGGCCTCTAGTGTTGGACATTTCCACCCTAGGAAAAATGTTCTTGTCCATCCTATCCAGATCACCCTTTCTTGCCTTTTATGTTTGAGAAGTCAATGACGCAATGATAATTTATTGTCACATGTACCTTGGTATAGTAAAATGCTTTGTTTTGCATATAACCTGGTAAAATTATACAGCAGATCTTACCATGGCAGTACACAAGAATCGCCACATTTCTGGCACTGACAAAGTTACAAAAAATTAATTGAATGGTCTTATCTGCTTCAGCGGCAATCCTGACCTGCCACCCCCAGCACCTTCCCACGCTGCTCCATCGGCACCTCCCCTCTCTGCTCTACCGTGACCTGCCCTATCTCTTTCACTGCCGCCACCCCCTCTCATTTTTATATCACCCCCTCTTCTGATTAAATGAGCTTTAATGCAGAGAGCTATTCCTATTAATGATATGAACAGTGACCCACATTTCCTTCAGATATGATTACATAACATAATTTGGAGACCAGGGTAAAGTTTACACAAGAAACACCGGGGAAACAGCCTGCTGTGTTAGGCCTCCTGCCAGTGCTTTAAAGTAAGAACAATAAGTAACGATTTGCTTTCTAATTTGTTTATTGATGAATAGCAACCTTTACCTACTGTACTTTTTTTGCATGAATAATTATTTTCGAACAAGGACTCGAAGTGGAGACCTTGGGTTATGTAATTATTAGTGTGGAGATGAATAAGATTGATGTATGCTATCTTGGCAAGGCCAGCAACATAACCAAGGACGAGTCGGACCCTGGCCACTCCCTCTTCTCCCCTCACCCATCAGGTATAGAAATGTATTGAAAGTTATAGAAATGTGAAAATGCACACCTCCAGATTCAGGGATAATACCTTCCCAGCTTACCTTATCAGGCAATCGAATCATCCTACCACAACCAGAGAGCAGTGCTAAACTACCTCTTTGGTGACTCTCAGACTATCCTTGATCGGACTTTGCTGGCTTTACCTTGTACTAAACATTATTTGTTTACACTCTAAATGGCTTGATTGTAATCATGTATTGTCTTTCTGCTAACTGGATAGCACGCAACAAAAGCTTTCCACTGTACCGCAGTACACATGACAATAAATTGAACTGAACACTGGAGAGTCATCAAATACTTTTTCTTTCAATTAGCTCATTGAAGCAGCTGTTTTGCATAATATTTGAAAAATATTTTACTCGGTGTAACAATGTGTGTCCCTTCAGGTGTGCATTCCTTGCATCACCAATAAACATGGTTACTGCCATGTATTAATTACTTATTTACTTGTTCCTAAGCAGTTAGGATACTATTTTCTCCATTAAGTAAGTGGTGAGCTGAGCAAATTACCAGTCCCATTTAAAAACTTTAGCTTTTTATAACGTCTGAAACATTCAATCTTTGACATCACTGCCTAAATTGACTGGTGTCTATTTTGCTTTTGTGGTATGGCTTATTTTGGGCACCCAGTGTGAGTCTGTTTTATTGTTCAGAAATATACAGGGCTTCACCAGAAAGAATTGTGCCAGAATGCCACTAAAAGTTCTTGCAAGAAGAAGTCATTGAGTAGCACAGTGGTGCAACTGGTAAAGCTCTTGCCTAACAATTCCAATTGTGGGTTCAATCCTGACTTCTGGTTCTCTCCATTTGGTGTTGCAACTTTCTTCCTGCAACTGGGTTTTCTCAGAGTATTTTGATATCCTCCCACGTCCCAAAGGTGTGTAGCTTGGTATATTAAGCTGCTGTAAATCGGCATGTGAGAAAAGCAGAATGTAGAGGGAGCTGATGGGAATGTGGAGAGAATGAAATGAGACATGTCAGCTTAAGTGGGTGCTTGATGGTCAGCATAGACTCGATTGGCTAAAGAGCTTGTTTCGTGCATTTTCCAGAAGTCAGCATTGAGTCAAGCAAACTCTTTGCTTACCACAAATTCTGCACTATGCTTTTCAGCACTCCTGGTTGATAAAATATCAGCTATATGTACCATTTCCATTTTTTAAAATGATTTCTTATGTTTCATATCTATTTAATTCCTTAGTTTTGGCTTTTTTTTGTCTGTAAAACATTTTTGATAACATACGTTTTCTGTGTCTACTACACAGTTAACATTTCTATCTTAAGAGACTTATTGGACAGATTTTGTTTTTCTGAGCATGTTTACTGATGTTTTAGACACTTGCAATGCATCGTGCTTAGACTAACATGACCCACGGAATATAATCCATCCCACTTGTTACCATGACTTCTGGCATTTTTCTTTGCTTTTAGAATCATGAAAATGTTCAAAAATACGTAGAGACCATAATATGTATGCATTTTGTTTCCATAGGAAGTAATTATGAAACTTTATTCTGAGATTGGTTTGATAAGAGGCTAATTATGTGCAATGATTATTATCGAACAAAACAACATTCATTTTCTGGTTAATCAATTAATACTTTTTCACTGTATCAAAGATAATAGACTCATAGAGCTTAATAACATGGAAACAGCCCCTTTGGTCTACTTTGTCCATGGCACACTGAGCTAGTCCCATTTGCCTGCATTTTCCCCCACAGACCTCAAAACCCTTCCTATCCATATATATGTCCAAATGTCTTTTAATGGCCCAAAAATATAATTTACTCAAGCAACGTGAGTGAATGAGTAAAACTCACTCACATCCACTAGATAGTGGTTAAATACAATATATATAGTATATGGCACACTTGTGATTGTAGCATGTTTAGTGCATAAGATGACATAAATACAGAGATTCATTTTTACCTCTGTTGAAAATCTACATTGTAATTCTGGTAGAAAAGAGTGAGAGCCATTCGAAGGAAAGTAGGTCTTGACAGTGGTGAAATAATCTTGCACTGCTGTTTAGCTGCGTGAATAACAGAGCTTGGTTTCCTCCAGGGACAAATGTTGTGTGAGGTATCTGCAAGAGCACTGAGCAACACCTGCACTCTATTCTCTCTTTGCTGTAGATGCTTTAGTTGTGGCTCCTCAGGCCTGCAGCACAGCCAGTGGCAAGAGGCAAGGGTCCATAGGCAAGCCAGACTTGCCAGAGAACTGAAGGAAAAGAAGGGCGTGTGCCAAGTGAGTATATAGGGAGCCACAATCTGACCTCCAGCTCTCTGTGGAGCAATGCATCCAGAGGTTTACCCAATCAGTGACCACTGACATGAAGATCACTGTCACCCTGAACTAATGAGACTTGAGATCTTTCATGGTAGAAATAGCAACTTATCTGTGTGGAAATGATCACTATCTCAAGATTACAGGATAAACTGCATTTAAGGTAACCTAGGGTACCTATGCGAATCTTCAAGAACCTCAATATATCTTTTATTTTGGGCAGTCTAGAATGACTTGTGTATTTTAGCTGCTGTGTCAGATAATGGGTTATTGCTGGTCAGGCAAGGATTATCCCACCTTTATTGGTTCCTCATCTTTATATGGACATCATTTGTACTTCTGATTCCTGATGCAGGGCTCAACCCGAAATATTAACTATTCTTTTGCTCCACAGATGTTGCCTAACCTGCTAAGTTCCTCCAGGAGTTTGGTTTTTGCTTATCTATTGATACGTCCAATGATTATTATCAAACACTTCCATTTTCTGGTTATCATAATGCAGGGTACAATACTATGAGAAAAAATCAGGTGTTTATCAAGGTGTGACTTTTGAATTTTCAATGGGAATTTCCCTGGTGTCGTTACCAATGCCTGCCAATAAGCATCCACATCGAGAGGAAGTCGCACAAAATATAATTGATATGATGTGCCACAGTTATGACTCATTTATGAGTGTATATAAGGTCCCTGGTGTTCTGTTATGATCATCAAAGAACTGGACAGAATGACACCTGGTTTTAACAACCAATGGAGCAAAGATGGCATTGCTTTCTACTACTAGCGGTTCATATTTTCATCACTGATATCAGGATATTAAAAGTTTTTACCAAAGGCCAAGGCTATTGAGGTAAAGTATTTACTTGCCTCTACAAGTGGAGATGGCATCAACAAAACTGCTGTTTTTCTCCCAATGTGCTCAACGCACCTCACTGAACAACAATTTACAGCAACATTACTCAACAAGATATTGCCAGCCTCCGTGACAATCTCTTGAGCCAACATGTCCTGTCATTGCCATCAATCTTCGACTCTGTGGCTGCCCATGTTTGTACTGAATAGAATCTAGGCACTTTACAGCCTGTCAGACAGATACCGTCATCACTTGGAAAAGGTGACGTCCCTGCTGAATGGTACCTTTGTGCTTAAATTGGTGCTACCAATAGGTGCAAGCTGTTATTAACTTTTCTTCCGCATGTGCAATGTCTATGGACTGGACTGCAGACTCATGCAGAGTAACTATTTTCAATGCATCACTTCTTTGCCGTACCCAAGAACATTCTTATTAACTCTGACATGCTGATTAGTACAGTGCCCTCCATAATGTTTGGGACATAGACCCATCATATATTTATTTGCCTCTGTACTCCATAATTTGAAATTTGTAATAGAAAAAAAACCACATGTGGTTAAAGTGCACTTTGTCAGATTTTAATAAAGGCCAGTTTTATACATTTTAGTTACACCATGTAGAAATTACAGCAGTGTTTATACATAGTCCCCCCCCCCCCCCCCCCCCCCCATTTCAGGGCACAATAATGTTTGGGACACAGCAATGTCATGTAAATGAAGTTAGTCATGTTTAGTATTTTTTTGCATATTCTTTGCATGCAGTGACTGCTTGAAGTCTGCAATTCATGGACATAACCAGTTGCTGGGTGTCGTCTCGTGTGATGCTCTGCCAGGCTTGTATTGCAGCCATCTTTAGCTTATGCTTGTTTTGGGGGCTAGTCCCCTTCAGTTTTCTCTTCTGTATATAAAAGGCATTCTCAATTGGGTTCAGATCGAGCGAATGACTTGGCCACTCAAGAATTTACCATTTGTTGGCTTTGAAAAACTCCTTTGATGCTTTAGCAGTATGTTTTGGATCATTGTCTTGCTGTAGAATGAACCGCAGACCAATGAGTTTTGAGGCATTTGTTTGAACTTGAGCAGATAAGATGTGTCTATACATTTTTAAATTCATTATGCTACGACCATCAATAATTGTATCATCAGTGAAGATAAGTGAGCCAGTACCTTCAGCAGCTATACATGCCCAGGCCATAACACTCCCACCACAGTGTTTCACAGATGAGGTGGTATGCTTTGGATCTTGGGCAGTTCCTTCTCTCCTCCATACTTTGCTCTTGCCATCACTCTGATATAAGTTAATCTTCATCTTATGTGCCCACAAGACCTTTTTCCAGAAATGTTGTTGCTCTTTTATGTACTTCTTCGAAAAAAGTAATCTGGCCATCCTATTTTTGCGGTTAACCAGTGGTTTACAACTTGCGGTGTAGCCTCTGTATTTCTGACCATGAAGTTTTCTGCGGACAGTGGTCAATGACAATCCACACCTGACTCCTGAAGAGTGTTTCTGATCTGTTGGACAAGTGTTTGGGGATTTTTCTTTGTTATAAGGAGAATTCTTCTGTCATCAGCTGTGGAGGTCTTCCTTGGCCTGCCAGTCCCTTTGCGATTAGTAAGCTCACCAACGCTCTCTTTCTTCTTAATGATGTTCCAAACAGTTGATTTTGGTAAGCCTAAGGTTTGGCTGATGTCTCTAACAGTTTTATTCTTGTTTCTCTGTCTCATAATGGCTTCTTTGACTTTCATTAGCACAACTTTGGTCCCCTATGGTGCCCTGAAATGGGGGGGGGGGGACTATGTATAATCACAGCTGTAATTTCTAAATGGTGAAACCAAAATGTATAAAAATTTGAATTTAACAATGTGCACTTTAACCACGTGTTTTTTTTCTATTACAAATCTCAAATTGTGGAGTACCGAGGCAAATAAATAAATGATGGGTCTTTGTCCCAAACATTATGGAGGGCATTATGCTTAATATAGTGTACACAGTTTTAGCTGTGATGCCGTCAGATTATACTGGTAATAATGATGTATTGTGTCTATCCATTACCATTAGGTACTACAGTGCTACGATATTGCAGATGTCAGGAGTCCAAGATGATAAACTAGCAATCTGGTTGGCAGCAGTCACAGCAGGAACTAACTTCATTTTTACGATGGTTGGAGTTTGGCTGGTTGAAAAAGTCGGACGCAGAAAGCTCACCCTATGCAGTCTTGCAGGTTGGTAACTTCTCATTACGTTTGTAGGAAATATTAGAAAAATCCACCCATTGTCATTCCGAGATTAAATCAGGGAAAGGCGAGGCTCCCCTTCAAGTGGCTTATGATGATGATGATGATGATTGCATCATCGTTAACAATTATTGTAAGAATTTATTGGTTAAAAAAAAATTCCATTTGAGACGTTTAATTCCTTTTAGTAATGGTGTAATGTGGATGCTAAGATATAAATGTCTTTGGAAGTTTGAAATGTAACATTTTTAGAAAAGGATCGTGTTGTAATGATATATTAGCAGGTTTTTGAGGTTACGGATCAATTATATGTGAAATATTGTTACAAACAACTAAGTTTATTACGGTGAAAAACAATTAAGCCACAAATCTCATGTCTTTCTGCTTGGTGTTTTCACTGATATGAGAGGCTGCTGATGGCCAACCTATTAGCATCGGGGACTCCTTATGATGACTGGTCTCGAGAACACAAGGGTCCCGGGCACCATTCTGGAACCCGCTCTATGGTGAAGTCCAGTGAGCTCACTCATGGCATGCACTTATACATTCCGTATCTTCGTGCTTCTCCCATATTTTTCAAACAGCAATCAGCTATGTTTTTAAAACAAGATCCCATCCTTGGAGATGGGAACAGGATTTTTATAGCTATGTTGGATAATTCCAACATAGTGTTGGATAATTCCATCCTGGGATATAAGGTTCTGACTGTCTACCCTATCTATGCCTCTCATAATTTTGAGGGAGACGAGAGGGTTTTATTGTCAAGTGTCCCGAAAGGGAACAATGAAATTCTTACTTGCAGGAGCTCAACAGATATGTAAACATAGTACGAGTTGAACACTGACTTTTCCAGCACCCTAGGTTCCAGGGCCTTTCTGGATTATCTGTGTTTCCAGACTAACAGAGTCTACAGACTAACATGATAACAAAATGACAAGACGCGCCAGGCTCGTTAATGACACCCCTCCCGTGCCTCTAAAGCACCATGAAGTGCCAGAAACTTGTGAATGGAAACTCACCTGCTACCGTTTCTTGCAATCGGTGGTGGCTTTGTCCGCTCTCCACTCGAACGCTGCCTTGCTTCTCCCATCGCACCATCCACTCAGCCTCTGCCCCTCCCAGCACGATCTCCAACCCCACCATTGCCACTTCCTCCTCCTCCTCCTGGTGCTCTGTCCACTCGGCCTCTTTCCCTCCACAGCCTCCTCCTCCTCCCTTTTCTCCGGAGCCGCCAACCTACTCCACCTTGGAAGCGACAGCGGTTGAGAGGGAATTGAGCCCCACGGTGATCAGCCGCGTCTTGTCGGCTGCAGCAGCCTGAAGAAAGCGGTCCTGTCGGGTTACAACGTGAGCTGCAACAACAGCCATGTCACCAGACTTTGCAGTGGTTGAACAAGTGCTCGCTGGTGCATCTTACGAATCGGGAGTGGGATCGGAAGCCGAGGCTCTAAATGGCCAGGGAGATGGTGCGTGCCGGGAATGGGTCGGCAGGTCCGGCCACTGTATCCGAAGTCCGTCATAAGGGGGTCATTAAAACAAAGTTTTACTGTATTTCCTTTGCGTAACAGTTGGGAGAGAAGATTGAGAGCATATGTGAAAAGGGATTTTGGGAAGCAGCTTTTTGAAGGTGCCTAGTAAGTTAGAGAAGGCTTGACAGAAAGTTTTACTGACAGAGTTCCAGTGGGTAAGAGGAAAATTGAACAGAATGGTGGAAGGAAGGGTTGTAGGGTGGTGCGTGGAGCCCAGGCAGAGTTGAAACACGAAAAACATGAACATTGAGATAGAATTAGACAAGGCCAAGAAAAGATTTCAATGCTTAATGTAAACAAATGACTCTTTTGTGACGGAGGGACACATCACGCAGTTGAGGGGAATTGCGGACCAGAGGACATAGGTTCAAGGTGAAAGGGGAAAAGATTTAATAGGAATCTGAGGGGTAACTTTTTCGCACAAAGGGTGTTGGGTGTACGGAACAAGCTGCCAGATGAGGTACACAAAATTGCTGGAGGAACTCAGCGGGTGCAGCAGCATCTATGGAGCGAAGGAAATAGGCGACGTTTCGGGCCGAAACCCTTCTTCAGACTGATGGGGGGTGGGGAAAGAAAGAAGGAAAAAGGGAGGAGGAGGAGGAGCCCGAGGGCGGGCGGATGGGAGGGTGGGAGGAGACAGCTAGAGGGTGAAGGAAGGGGAGGGGACAGCACGGGCTAGCCAAATTGGGGGAATTCAATGTTGATGCCATAAGGGCGCAAGAACCCCAGACGGAATATGAGGTGCTGTTCCTCCAATTTCCGCTGTTGCTCACTCTGGCAATGGAGGAGACCCAGGACAGAGAGGTCGGATTGGGAATGGGAGGGGGAGTTGAAGTGCTGAGCCACCGGGAGGTCAGGTAGGTTATTGCGGACTGAGCGGAGGTGTTCGGCGAAACGGTCGCCCAACCTACGCTTGGTCTCACCGATGTAAATTAGCTGACATCTAGAGCAGCGGATGCAGTAGATGAGGTTGGAGGAGATACAGGTGAACCTTTGTCGCACCTGGAACGACTGCTTGGGACCTTGAATGGAGTCGAGGGGGGAGGTGAAGGGACAGGTGTTGCATTTCTTGCGGTTGCAACGGAAAGTGCCCGGGGAGGGGGTGGTGCGGGAGGGAAGGGAAGAATTGACGAGGGAGTTGCGGAGGGAGCGGTCTTTGCGGAAGGCAGACATGGGGGGAGATGGGAAGATGTGGCGATTGGTGGGGTCACGTTGGAGGTGGCGGAAATGGCGGAGGATTATGTGTTGTATTTGCCGGCTGGTGGGGTGAAAGGTGAGGACCAGAGGGACTCTGCCCTTGTTGCGTGTGCGGGGATGGGGAGAGAGAGCAGTGTTACGGGGTATGGATGAGACCCTGGTGTGAGCCTCATCTATGTGGCGGAGGGGAATCCCCGTTCCCTGAAGAACGAGGACATTTCCGATGCCCTGGTATGAAATGTCTCATCCTGGGAACAGATGCGGCGTAGGCGGAGGAATTGGGAGTAGGGGATGGAGTCTTTACAGGGGGCAGGGTGGGAGGACGTGTAGTCCAGATAGCCATGTGAGTCAGTGGGTTTGTAATGTATGTCGGTCAAGATGAGGTAGTTGAGGCTGGGACTATCCCAACGTTTAAGAAACAGGTAGACAGGTATATGGATAGGACAGGTTTGGAGGGATATGGACCAAGCGCAGGCAGGTGGGACTAATGTAGCTGGGACATGTTGACCGGTGTGGGCAAGTTAGGTCGAAGGGCCTGTTTCCACATTGACTCTTTGACTATGACAGGAAAGAGTGCTCACCACTCGCAGTGCCATCTGTGGCTGCTCTGTGAATTTCAACTGAGCGCTCTTAATTTTGTCCAGATTTTCGGGGTGGGCGGACCATCAGTTGCCGGAAAATCAGTGTTTATCTTTAAAACCCGTAAATATATATTCTGAATTCTAAATTGGGGCAAGGCTATCTTTGATGGTACTAGACAGGAACTTGCTCAAATTGATCAAAGCAAGTTGTTTGTAGTGAAAGCAAAATTCAGATAGTGGGATGTTTTTAAAGTGTGTTGACAAGAGTTCAGGGCATTCATGTTTCTGTTAGAATGAAGGACAATGCATGTGGGAGTAAGGAAGCTTGGATGATGAGGGAATTTGAGGCCCAGGTCAAGAATAAGGAGCCATGGATAGGTATAGGCAGCTGGGATCAAGTGTATCCCTGGAGGAGTTTTGTGAACTGAGGAGTACGCTAAAGAAGGAAATCAGGAGGACAAAAAGGCGTCGGGATGGTTCTGGTAGATAATATTGAAGATAATCCGAAGAGATTTTATGTACACAGTGTGCTAAAGTTGATTGGAAAGGGACCCTAGCAGGAATGACGGTGGAACAGCAAAGGCAGGAATTTCTGGGAATAATTTGGAAGACACAAGATCTTCATTCCAAAGAGGAAAAAAAGATTCTTGGGGGAGAATGAGGCAACCATGACTGACAAGGGAAGTGATTCCCCTATTTTCTACTTGGTGTCCTTATGCTTGCGTCCTGTGGAGGACCAACAAACATAACCATCTATTACAGTGCCCTCCACAGTTTGGGACAAAGACTCATCATTTTTTTTATTGTGGAGTACAAAGGCAAATAAATAAATGATGGGTCTTTGTCCCAAACATTATGGAGGGCACTGTGAGTGAACAGGTCATTCCATCATTCTTTCTACTAGCGTTTTTGTAAATGTTTTTTTAGGTTTTACTAGACCAGGGAGGGGGGAGAGAGGGGGTGGGAGGGGAGGAAGGGGGGAGAGAGAAAGGGGTAGAGGGGAGTGGGAGAGGGGGCGGAAAGAGGAGGGGGTAGAGGGAAGAGAGGGGAGGGGGAGAGGAGGAGGGGAGCCAGGCGAGCGAGCAGGTGCGGAAAGCAGAGAGAGCCCGGGGAGTGATAGAGACAGCTCTAGTACAGGGCCCGACTATCTGCATCTCTCTGGAAACCCGAGTCGAAGCAGATAGCAGCGGGGTGGGGGGGGGGGGGGGGTGGAGCAGGATAGGAACAGATAGCAGTGGGGAGGATCGGTTAGCAGCGGGTGGGAGAGCGTGGAACATCGCGCAGCAGGCCGCGAGGAGAAAGTTCTTGAAAAGCAAACCGGGAAGCTCGTGAGTGCTCATGGGAGCCTGTGACCTCGGTTGACCTCGGAAGCGCTCTGAAGCTTAGGTGGGGGGAGGGGGGCGAGGGTGGTGACGTCACTCATGGAAAACTGCCCAGCAGGTTGAAAATTCTGTGCAGCTTGCCGCGAGGAGCAAAGGCATTGTGACGTCATAAGCACGCTTCAGCAGTTAGATTTAAAAAATATGTCAGAATGCCGAACAATTTTAGTAAAAAAAACCCGGGAAATAATTAATCGAATTTACAGATGTGGGGATTTTTGAAATCATGAGATAAATCTCTACCGGAATATGTAAAAATTTCACCGTTACCGCGTCGGGTTTTCGAGGAGATGTGAATCAAAGAAACTGTTCAAGCAAACATCCCCACAAGTAAACATCCAAGATCAGAGTTTGATAATATACTAGACCAAGGAGGACCCGTTGGGTCCCGTCCCCTCAACGTGCGGTTGCGGAGGGGCCTGCGGCGTCACACACACACTAACCACCCCCCCCCCCCACACACACACACACACACAGGGGGAGAGGGGGGAGGGAAGAGTGGAGAAGGGGAGGGCTGGCGGGGAGGAGAGGAGTGGGGGAGGGGGAGAGAGAGGAGAGGGGGGGAAGGGGGGAGGGAGAGAAGGGAAGGGTGAGAGGGGTGGACGGGGAGGGGAGTGGTAGAGGGGGAGAGAGGGGGGAGGTGGAGAGAGGGGGAGGTTGAGACGGGGAGGTGGAGAGGGGGGAGGGGGGAGAGAGGAAGGGGAGGGAAGAGGGGGGAGGGAGAGGAGGTGGGGGAGAAGTGGAGGGGAGCCGGGCGAGTGAGTGGGCTGCGAAAAGCGTAGATAGCCCGGGGAGAGAAAGAGAGAGAGAGAGTACAGGGCCCGACAATCTGGAAACCCGGAGCGGGTAGCAGCAGGGGGGAGGAGCAGGATAGGTGCGGTTAGCAGCGGGAGGGAGGGGGCGGGTTGAGGGGCGTGACTTCACTCGCTGCGCTGGCCGCGAGGAGAAAGTTCTTCAAAAGCTTGTGAGCGCCGGAGACCTCCGGTGACCTCGGGATCTGCAGAACTTCGTTCTTTCTGCGCCTTTTGGGAAGGGGGGAGGGGGAGGGTGGTGACGTAACTCGTGGAAAACAGTGCATCTGTGCGTTGACAGCAGCTGCTTTAATCCACAGCCGTGGGGGGGGGGCACAAGCAAAGGCGTTGTGTCGTCATCAGCTGGCCAGCGGTTAGTTTTGAAAAACAAAAGTCAGATTTGTGAACAATTTTAGTGAAAAACTCGGGAAATAATTAACCAAATTTACAGATAAGGAGATTCTTGAAATCATGAGGTAAATCTCTACCGCAATATGTAAAAATGTCACCGTTTCGGCGTTGGGTTTTCAAGGAGATGTGAATCAAAGGCAAAATCACACACACACACACACACACACACATTTAATAAGGATATGATATGATGAAGCAACACATTAGTCATTACTGTTTTAAGAGTAAATTATTTGTAACAGGATGTAACTCACTCGAGATGAACTTGTGATGCAATTATTTGCCTTAATTCGCTAAAAAAAAATCTTATTGTGTCTGATTTTTATTTCAGGAACAACAGTTAGCCTTGTGGTTCTAGCAGTTGGATTTTTATTATCAGCTCTCACTTCACCACCGATAATTCTCCATCCCAGAGACCCATCAGGCCATAATGTCAGCTGTGTTAATTACAAGTAAGTCATTATTTTTCACTATATTTAAGATGCACTTTTTCACTCTCCTCCATTCATTATTATCAGATTGTGACTGTTACTTATGGGTAGGTGTACATAAAGGCAAAACATAAACCGCACACTTCTGCAATTCTCATAAATGCAATAGATTTGTAAATCAGCCAGGATGGTGATGAGACAGGAAGATGGATGCAGCAGACAGCATTAGCCATGACATTAAGGAATGGCATGGTCGAAGAGCCAATTGGCTTTCGTCTGCTTCTGATTCTTCTGTTAATTACATTGTTCTCAAAGCTGGCACAAACTGCTTCTTGAGTATGATGATATTAATCGACAAATTTTAAAACAAATTCACCAATTTATTTTCTTCCAAGCGTTCAAGCAGATATCGGAACTTGAAGCAGTTAGCTAATTTTTGCATTGTTAGTCATAAGATTTCAAAACAGCAAAATAAATAGTTTAGGAACTGAGTCAAATTTAATCTGATAGGTGGAAACTGCCTAACTCAGAATGACACTGAGGCACTGGGAGAGCATGACTGGAGAACATGCATAGATTGGAAAGGATAATATCTCAAAGTAATGTCTATAACTAGGGAGAGTTTCCATATTGAGAATGGATTTTACTTCGGAGTCACGTGAGTGACTACGTGAAGAACCCCGCTTACGACGCATGCGTGTCATATCGCTACACGCATTCGAACTCGTCATCGCTGGAGGAAGGACGTTCCTCCAAATCGGCAGGGGTTGAACCTGCAACAGGAACGTAAGGGAACTTCGTTTTCTTTACTTACCCTTTTTTATCTAGAAGGCTGATGAAGCTGGCTGGGGAGAGTCTGCAGATTTGCAGGCAGCCAGCAGCGGCTGGGGCCCGTTAATTGCTTTTAAACAGGAACGGAGCCGACTTTAGCGCTAGGACAACGGTCGCTGGAGCAGTTTTCCCGACAACCCGGAAACAGCCCCACAAGTCGTTTAGTGGATTTAATAATTCATGGATCCGAGGGGCTGGAAGGTGCGGAACTGGCGCGTTAACAGGGGTTCCACAGGTCTAAAAATAGCGGTGAGCGGTCAGTGCCCGAGAGCACTGAGTACACGTTGGACCCGCTGGAGCACCGCAGAGGCAGGGGGGGAAAACAGACAGCAGCAACAGGCTGAACTCCCGTAATGGGAATAGCTGTGCCAGACTTACCCCCCCCCCCCCCCCGACTTTTGCTCCCGACTTTCCCTCCCGATTTTTGCTCCCAACTTCGCTCCCGCGCCGGCCCCGGCTGGTCGGGAGAGGTAGGCATAATCAGTCGTTGACTTCGAGGAGTCCGACTGAATAGCCGCGAGCGACCAGTGCCCGTGCGCACTGGGGGTCGGTTGGAGGGGTTTTAGGAGCAGCCACGAGCGGACACCACCATCTCCCAATAAGGGAGCGAGTGCAAATCACACCAAAACGGGTGGAAGAAAGAAAGAATCAGCACCACCATCTCCGAAAAGGGAGTGAGTGCAAATCACACCAAAATGGGTGGAAGAAAGAAAGAATCAGCACCACCATCTCCCAAAAGAGAGCGAGTGCAAATCACACCAAAACGGCTGGAGGAGCTCCTCCATGGTGGCAGTCCCAGAAATATGGAGGCTAGCCACAGTGGGCAAAAGGTAAGTCCCACAGCGGTACCCCGTGTGGGGCCGCAAGATATCTCTTACTCCTCGGAGGAGAGTGGGCAGGACCAAATTTGGTCAGACCCTGACCAAGGCACAGGTTTACATAACCCTGAAGGAGGGGAGAAAGTGGACTCTGCATTTCACCCTGTGTAGGAAATGGACAGAGCAACGCGTAGAAAGGCTGTAAAGAAGCTGCAGGACGTCAGTGGCGAAGGTGCCGGGGACCTGCAGCAGCAGCCGCCGGCACAGGCAACTTGTATGGAGACATCAGGTGTGCCGGATTTAAACCCCGCGCCGGGAAAATCAAATCCTAGACCGGGCGGGAAGGCAAAGCGCAAAGTACATCACTGCGAAAGTGATGTGGAGAAACAGCCTCCGGATAATACTTACCGATACCGAAGTAAGGATGAGCAGCTGCAGGATATAGCGCAGCCAGCAGCAGCCACTTTCGCGGAGCTGGGAAACCGGTACGAGTGGCTGCAGCATGTTCGGCCGTCAGCGACAGGTGCCGGGGAGTACCGGGACTGCGAGCAACGGCACAATTATATGGGGCGGCCGGGAGCGACCAGTGCCCGTAGGCATGGGGACCGGCTGCGGCAAAAACCGCGTGCGACTAGTGCCCGAGAGCACGAAGGTCGGCAGGAGCGGTTGGATAAAAGTACATGTCTACACATCACCTGCAAGCCAATACCTTTGCTGAGGTGTTGGCAAGACATTTACCTCCGGGAAATTGTGGGGCTCTGAATGTGGCCAGTGTTAACTGAAGTATTTGGAGACACGTTGGTCAGGATGCTGGCTTCAAATCTGACCAGTTAGCCTTACTCACAGGTGTGCTTTTGTTCCCCTGAAACAGACATTACTGGAACAGACATTACTGTGTAAACCTGAGATGGGAATGCTATCTATCAGGAATTGTATTGGACTGCTGGATCCTTTAGTCTTAGCAGTAACCAAAAACATAACAGGACAAGGTATTGAACCGAAAGAAAGTTCTAAATCCTATCAGCGGGATATTAACGGCCGCACTATTAGAAATAAACATGACACCAGTTCACCAGGATGCACTGGCCTTATATGCAAACCTGGAACCTCCCAAACCACTGATATAGAATGTGGAGGTATTCATTACTTGCTCCTTAGTTCAGCATGTACTGAACTGAACGTCATTCAGACAAGGAAGCAACAAATTGAAGCATTATTAAACTACGTACACACATTATAGATGTTATGGAGACATCCAATAAGAATCACAGAAATTTGTGTACTAAATATCCTTATCATAATCAGAGATGGTTGCCACTTCATCTTAGGTTAATGGAACTTCGTACTTATATTCTTTCAGATGGGAACTTTGTGTCATCTTCTGTATTGATCCTAGGGTACTATTTGGCAAGCATCGTATCAAGATATGCTGGCTAGATTACCAATTAGAGGTACCCACAGATGTGTTAAACTACAGGTCATCTGCGGTTCACTGCTAACACAGTTCACATGGCACTGACTTTGCTGGTAATATGGACAGCCTTAATGGAGACTGGCAGGGAACTAACTATCCATCAGACTGCTAGTAGAATTGGCATAGGGACTGTGTGCCAGCCATATAATATCAGACATTATCTAATTACTGAACGCAGTCACGCGTCATTCAAACAATTTATGGGTCATTCTGACAGGCTAATGAAGTAACCGACTGACGCCACTATGGCGCTAGATGTGGGTACATTTGTTAGGCATGGTCATAACCTAACATTAACAGTGACCAGTTTTATGGACACCGGGAGTAGTATGTCAACTATGGGTAGAAACTTACCGACACCACGTGACTATCTGGCCAACTCTATTTGTAAATTGAATTGAATTCTTATTTTATTCAGACATTTAGGTCTGAACGAAATGATATGCAGCCATATAAGAATAAACAACATATTATAAACAACGGTGGTAGAAGGCAGAACCATTCATCACCATCCATCATAGACCTAACTTACTGGTTCTTTCTAGCAACATGGAGAGTTACCCATGTTACTATCTATATTAACCTATGTATTGTACAATTGAAAGCACCTCTTGTACACCTAGGACTGACGGACCCTAGGCGGAATCTTTTCAGCGGGTCGCAGACAGTCCACTCATTCAACAGTACTTGGTATTCTCTAGAAATAAGAAGTACATTCATAACTATTATCACCCACAGATCTATAAACAGCCATCTGTTCTGGAATTCCTGGCAAGCCTCCATTACGATGAGAGGCTTAGTCATAGTACCACAATTGCGCCAGGAGTGCTCTGTCTACATACCTGTCGAAGGTACAGAGCGACATTCTGTGGGGACACACACACTGGTAACAAAACTCATTAAGGGCATGTTAAAATTAATCCCCAAGAACTAGGTACATTCATATATGGGATGTGAGTTTTGTACTGACCAAGTTAAGAAACTGGTCTCCAGCTACAGCTCTGTCATTACAGAAACTGACTATGTAAACAGTCATGCTGATGGCCTTGGTCACGGCGCAAAGAGTCCAGTCACTACAGAAACTAAGGCTGGACAACGATGATTTCATCAGGGAATTAAACCTGTCACATCAATCAAAGGGTCAAACCGAACAGACAGGGGTCAGCAGGCCTAAAAACAAAGTACAGAGCCTATACGACCGATGGTCGTTGCTGTATTATAACTCATTTACTATCATACATGAAGTATGCTAGATCATCAGAGGGAAGAAATGTCACGTTTATCAGCTACTAAGCCACTCAAAACAGTGACAGTCCAGATCAACTCTAAATGGCTAAGCTAGTCCTGACAAAGACTGGAGTGGACTCTAAGGAGAAATTAAATCTTACTCCATCAGGGCTGCAGCTACATTGGCAGCTATGAAGCTGGACGTACCAATGGACAAAACCCTCAAGACAGTAGAATGGTCAACGGAGGAAACTATCCAAAGACTTTATAACAAACCAGTTATTGAACCTGGAAGAATTGCAGAAACAATTTTAAGTTCTGCATATAATTCACCGCATAAATAGGGGCAATAATTGGAATTAATATTTTACAGTTGGGTTTCAATATCGTATTATGTTTAATGATGTTAACATCATTCTCCCCACAACCAAGGCAGTTGTGAAGCATGGACTCGTTCCACGGCATGAGGTCACAGAGCTTTGAAGTCTTCACGTAGTCACTCACGTGACTCCGAAGTAAAATAGTAAGATTAAACGAGAACTTACCAGTTTGAAGTTTGATCTGTATTTTATGAGGAGGAACGTTGAGGGAATACGTGCCCTCCGCTCCCACCCTCGATTAGTCATATCTTAAACTGGTATCTCTTTGATAATCTTACTATATTAGGTCATTATAGTGTTTCTGTGACCTCACACCGCTGCTTTGAAGGATGACACGCATGCGTCGTAAGCGGGGTTCTTCACGTATTCCCTCAACGTTCCTCCTCATAAAATACAGATCAAACTTCAAACTGGTAAGTTCTCGTTTAATCTTACTATTCTATTTTACCATGTGACAGATGATGTAATGCAAGTAATTGCTGAGCTTTTGAGGTCAGTTTCATTATCGAGTAAATAGCTGAGAAGAGTAGTGTGGGAGATATCCTGAAATTACTACTTCTAACAGTGAATAAAATGAAGATGGGTAGTAGTGAAACAGCCATTTTGGAAGAGGATGTGTTAGAAAATAGGTGCAGGAGGAGGCCATTTGCCCCTTCGAGCCAGCACCCTGATAAGATCACTCATGAGCTCCAAGGAATGAAGCCCTAGCCTGTGCAACTCTTCGCATGGCTTATCCCCATACACGATCCTGAGCTCATTCAGCTGTAGCCCCAGTCAATCAGTCAGGGGCTGCTGCATAGGGCACTTTCCATGCGTGTAGTCCTTAAAGACCCTGGAGGTATCCCAGGTCTCCCACATCCTGTGTTGTGACGTGAGGTGCTATGAACATGAATAAGTGTTCAGGAATTTGAGCAGAGATGTATTTTTCCAGTGTGACTGGAAACATCACCTAATCCTGTTCTCCGGGGATGCTGGCTGACCTACTGAGTTCCTCCAGCAGTTTGTGACTTTTTTTGAAAACCGGCATCTGAAGTTCCTTGTTTCTATAAGACTATAAGACTTCTGACTGACTGACTTCTGACTGACCGACTGATCCTAACAATAGCTCTACATTTTTATTTATAATTTTTATTTAACAGTTCACATCATAACGTTACAAAGATAAATCAATTGCAAAACAAAATTATCAGCAAGGTTAGCATTACCTTTATTCAAAGGTTCATTTATTGTCACATACACCAGTTGTTGTAGTGAATTTCAAGTTGACATTGCAGCACATTAATAAGAATACAACATAACATTTTAAAGAAATTTAACATAAAAATAAAAACATCCCCCCACAATGGTTCCAATTATGAGGGAAGGCACAAAGTCCAGTCCCCATCCCCTTGTCCACCCATAGTTGAGACCTCCGCAGTCGCCGCTAGGTGGCCTGATGTGTCAGGTCCTTCTCGCCGGGTGATGGTGCTCCGGCGTCGGGAGAACCCTCTCAGCGGCTTGGGACGCCTGGAACGGCCACTTCCCTACCGGAGAAAGCGGCTTCCGAAGCCGACAGGCCTCGCTGGACAGAGCTCCACCACTGGTGATCTCGGCGATAGATCCCAGGCTCCGGATGTTAAAATCAGCGCCGCCGCTCCACAGACCTGCAGCATCGCGATTTTTTTCATCAGCGGTCTCAGCATTCCGGAACTCCAGCGCAGTGAACCGGGCAAGGCATCGCCTGCTCCACTCCGCGATAGTGCTCCAGCGCTGTGCTGCCGCCGAAGCCGTGGTTCTGACCGGTCTCCTCAGGAAAGGCTGCTTCAGACCCCGATGGTAGGCCGCGAGGACAGGTCGAAGACGCTGCTCGGAGGAAAGCCGCCTCTCCACCCAGGTAGAGACTAGGAAAAGCAGTTTCCCCCTTCCCCCCCCCACCCCCCACATAAAAAGACTAGTCCTCCAAAAACAAGACACTATTAAACATACTAAAAATTTAAAAAAGAAGCGAAAAAACGGACAGCTGCAGGCAGGCAGCCATACCCAACGGGACGGCGCCCTTTGAAACCTTGCAATTGTTTTGATGTAATTAGGGGCAGCCATGATCCCAGTGTGTTGGCTGCCAAGATGCCATGAAACAAAGCACATGATTAGTCAATTGGCGTCGAACGCAATGTCAAACGTGCATTGATTGGACAATTACTACTCGGAAAATTGGAGGTTTTTCTCATATTTTGAAAATATGTGCAGGTTTTGTTCTTGACGAGTTTCGGGTATGATTTCTATAATATTTTTACACAATACGTTAAAAATTCAGGTAGTTACGTGATTTGGGTCACGAACTTAAACGAAAAAGCACCTCTGCCCAGAGCCTAAATTGCAATGTGATAAATGTACAAGCATCAAGAATGTTTAGTTCACATTTCTGAGATAGTATAAAATATTATATGTCTACTTTAAAATGATCAACATTTTTTTTTTTTTTTTTAGATTTTGCGACAGATGTATGTTGGATCCAAACTGTGGCTTCTGTTTTAAAATGCAGCATCCTAATATTACAGAAACATCATGTGTTCCTGTGAGCAATAGATCCGACGCCATAGCTGCCTGGGGCAGGTAAAGATTCAAGTTTTGTTGTCAATTATCTACATTCAGAATATGCTGAATGAAAGAATAGCTAGATTACAGATACATGGATACAGAGACTATAGGTGCAGTAGTAGGCCATTCGACCCTTCGAGCCAGCACCGCCATTCAATGTGATCATGGCTGATCATCCACAATCAGTCCCCCGTTCCTGCCTTTTCCCCATCCCCTTGATTCCACTAGCCCTAAGAATTCGATCTAACTCTCCTTTGAATGCATCCAGTGAATCGGCCTCCACTGCCTTCTGACTCTGAATTCGCAACTCTCTTGTGTGAAAAAGCTTTTCCTCATCTCAGTTCTAAATGGCCGACCCCTCATTCTTAAACTGTGGCCCCTAGTTCTGGACTCCCCCATCATCGGGAACATGTTTCCTGCATCTAGCGTGTCCAATCCCTTAATAATTTTATATGTCTCTATAAGATACCCTCTCATCCTTCTAAATTCCAGTGAATACAAGCCCAGTCGCTCCATTCTTTCATCATATGACAGTCCCGCCATCCTGGGAATTAACCTTGTGACCCTACGCTGCACTCCCTCAATAGCAAGAATGACCTTCCTCAAATTAGGAGCCCAAACTGTACACAATACCCCAGGTGTGGTCTCACTAGGGCCCTGTACAACTGTAGAAGGACCTATTTGCTCCTATACCCAACTCTTCACTTTTTGAAGGCCAACATGTCATTAGCTTTCTTCACTGCCTGTGATACCTGTATGCTTACTTGCAGTGACTGATGTACTAGGACACCCAGATCTCGTTGTACTTCCCCTTTTCCTAACCTGACACCATTCAGATAATAATCTGCCTTCCCAGTTCTTGCCTCCAAAGTGGATAACCTCACATTCACCCACATTATACTGCATCTGCCCACTCTGTCACTCTGCATCCTCATAGCATCCTCTTTACAGTTCACACTGCCACACAGCTTTGTGTCAACTTTGTGTCAAACTGCAAATTTGCTAATGTTACTTTTAATTCCTTCATCTATATCGTTAATGTATATTGTAAAAAGCTGCAGTGCCAGCACCGAGCCTTGCGCCACCCCACGTCACTGCCTGCCAATCTGAAAGGGACCCGTTAATCCCAACTCTTTCTTTCCTGTCTGCCAAGCAATTTTCTATCCATGTCAATAACCTAGCCCCAATAACATGTGCTCTAATCTCCTGTGTGGGACCTAATCAAAAGCTTTCTGAAAGTCCAGGTACACTACATCCACTGTCTCTCCCTTGTCCATTTTCCTAGTTACATCCTCAAAACATTCCAAAAGATTTGTCAAGCATGATTTGCCTTTCGTAAATCCATGCTGACTTGGACTGATCCTGTTACTGCTATCCAAATGCGCCGCTATTACATCTTTGATAATCGATTCCAGCATCTTCCCCACCACCGATGTTGGGCTAACTGGTCCATAATTCCCCGCTTTCTCTCTCCCTCCTTTCTTGAAAAGTGGGATAACATTAACTACCCTTCAATCCATAGGAACTGATCCAGAATCTATAGAACATTAGAAAATTATGACCAATATGTCCATGATTTCTAGAGCCACCTTGAGTACCCTGGGAGGCAGGCCATCAGGCCCTGTGGATTTATCAGCCTTCAATCCAACACCATTTTGAGACAAGTAGGGAAAAAAGTAGTCTTACACCTGAGTTAACTGTTGAGATAATAGGTGGATGATTAAAAAAATATGCATCCCAAAATATTAATTTATTATTAATCCTGTGTTATTATTCTGTCTAAATTTAGCCAGAATATCCATATGTTGATTTTTAGTCTTAAGACACCATCTAACTGAACAAAACCAAGGCAAGTGCCTTTCCATAGTTTTATCAGCAATATATGCCATTTTAAATTAGGTTACCTCTTGGAATAATATTGGCTGTCTCTAATTAATGACCTCTGAAAAGGAGGCATGTGTGCTTCAGTGATGAGCTGCAAATTATAATTGAAATGCCATCTATCAAAACAATATTCTATGGCCGGATCAAAACTGAGCGAGCTTTGAAGGAAAAGATGCATCACTTGAGTCAAGCATTGGAGAAATATGATACCTGCTAAATGCTAAGATCTAAAATAGTGATTTTGTTTTCACCATACAGGATATGACAGGATATAGAAAATTCAGGATATTGTCCAATAAAAAAATACTTGCAGTTGCTTCTCTAGTTTTTGTCAAGGCTCCTACTTCATACATCCATATGTATAGAATAGGTAAGAAGGGTGGTAGTATATTTTTGTTGCTGGAGGAGGCACCTGGATGCTAAGTAAAGTCATGTATGACATCTGAGTCAGGAAATCAGGGTCATCCATTTAAAGGATGCAGTTCCCAATGACTTTGGTTACATCGCATTTGAAGTATTGCGTGCCGTTCTGATCGTCCCATTACAGCAAAGATGTGGAAGTTTTGGAGACGGTGCATTACCAGAATGCTTCCTGGATTAGAAGGTTTCAGCTACAGGGAGAAGTTGGGTAGACTTGGATTGTTTTCTCTGGAACGTCGGATGTTGAATTTATTAGAAGTATATCAAATTATGAGAGGCATAGATAGAGCAGACAGTAAACCTTTTTCCCAAGATGGAAATGTAAAACTGCATAGCTGAGAGGCGAAAAGTTGAATGGAAATGTTCAGGGCAAGCTTTTTTATGCAGAGGGTGGTGGGGTCCTGGAACTCATTACCAGGGGTGATAGGGGAGGCAGATATGATCGTGGTGTTTAAGAAGCTTTTAGATATGCAAATGGAAGTGCAGGGAATAGAGGGATAAGTATAATGTGCAGGCAGATGAGATCAGTTCATGTAGGCATCATGTTCGGCACAAACATTGTGGACCGAAGGGCCCGTTCTATTGCTCACCTAATCTATGCTCTATGTAAAGATTACAGTTTGCCAGATTTAGAAGAAAAAGGTGTAGGGTCTGTTGTAGGAAAGAGACAATGGTTATTAAATAGATTAGAATAGAGGACAATCCAGGCATCCAAATGCAAGCTAACAACCCCTGAAGTTTGTAGTGTGATTTCATGGAATAATGTTTAGAGACTTAGTACATCAGCGGAGGCAAAATAAGTAGTGCATAACTTGACCAAGTTTTCAGCGGGCCAGGCAGCATCTGTGGATGAAATAGACAAATGATGTTTCGAGTTGGGACCGTACTTCAGACTCATTGGATAAAGCCTGGCATGTGATGGGTGAATACTGGTAAGAGGTGGGTGGGGTAAGTGACAAAAGCTAGAGATGAAAAGAAGACAAACGAGTGTTCAATAAGTAGTGAAATACAAAGACAGGAAGGGATATGGGTGGAAGTGGGACAGGGGAAGGAAAAGAGGTGGATGAAAGCAAAATGCGAGTCTTAGGGATGAGAGATGAGGAGGAGGGTAAAGGAGCAAGGTGATTGGGAGAGCTGGGAGAAATGGGCGCACATCGGAGTACAAGTGGATGGTATGGAAAAGAGGGCGTAGTGGATTTCAATTGAAGTTGGAGAATTCAAAGTTCCGGGATTGAAATACTAATGAAAACCAGAATTCTGGAAGGACAAAATTAAAAGAAATAGTGGAACAGTGTAAGCAGATAAATTAATTATTATTAATACCATTGGAAAAAGTATAATGTGTTGTACTAATTTCTAAAACTTTCCAGTCATGGTCAGCCACATGACTTTTTTGTATCATCATGATCAATCTTTTTCTAATCCTGCTCCTTCATCAAATTCTGCACCATTGAAACCATCAGACAGGGGCCAAGTGCTGAGCCCTGTGGAACCCCACTGGAAATCTCATTAATGATACATCTTTTAACATTGCAAAGCAACTAAGATGCACCAGAGGACCCTTACTTAGTGACAGCAAACCAGAAAAGGGAATACAAAAGTTTGCATTGTGAGTACGGCATAGGCCCTGACGATAATACAAGTAGAATCGAGGTTGGTTAAAGAAATCCTCCTCCTGGTTTTGGGGATTGAGATGCATCAGTTTAAAATGATCAACAAGGCAGCTTTGGACAGATGAGGGTAGAATTTGAAAGGTCAATTCAAAGTGGACAAGGTTAGGAAATTTCTGTTTAAATGATGGGAGAAAAAAATATTTGCATATGTTAGCAATTAGCTTAGACTATTTACTTCTGTGTGAATCTTCCTATGCTGGGTCAATCTCAGTGACGCAGTAGATTTACAGTTGTTTCTGATGTAAATGTTTATAATAAGTAGAATTGGAAGTTGATAGCCTTTGACTATCCATACCAGACTAAAGGTATCTGTTTCAAATTTAATTTTACCAACCATGTGACCTTATCAATTGCAATAATCCTCCTTGACGTTTACAGGTGCAGCAATGAGTCAGAGTTTAAGAAAGAAGGATTGTCTTGGGCATTTAACTTCTGTCCCACAAAATATTCCTGGACTGCATTATTGGGTCTTATCTTGTATCTTATCTTTTTTGCACCAGGTATGAAACATGTTCATTTGTTATTGATATGGTAACATTTTACTGATTAGAAAGCAGCCTTTGATAAAAAGCATTAAAATGTTATTTTTAAGCGCTGCATATATATAATTTCTAAAGTTTAAAAAAGGACACAAAGTGCTAAAGTCACTCAGCAGGCCAGGCAGCATATCTGCAAAACATGGATAGGTGACGTTTTATGTTGAAACCCTTCTTCAGTAATTTGGGGGGGGGGGGGGGTGGGGAATGGGGGGGAAGAGAGAGAAAGGGGGAGAGGCAGGACAAAATGTGGCAGGTCATAGGTCAACGCAGGCCAGGGGGATTTTTTTGACTGGTAGATGGTTGAAACTATGGTCATAAATAATAATTGATGTGACACAGGTTTCGATGTTTATACCGTTGGGCTTTATACTCCCTAAGCAAAATATGAGGAATGTTAGCTAACCTCTCTCCCTCTTCACTCCTCCACACTCGGCCCTCTCATTCCTCCCCCCTGAACTCCCACCTATTTCTCCCCTCTGCACCTCCCAAGCTGTCTCACACCTATTGTTCTTTGACTGTCGTTCCAACCATCTACCTGTCAAAAAATCACCCTGGCCTGTGTTGACCTATTACCTGCCACGTTTTAACCTGCTTCTCCCCTTTTCCAGCTTTCTTCTCCCTGCCCCTTACAATTAGTCTGAAGAAGGGTCTCGACCTAAAATGTCACCTATCCATGTTCTCCAGCCTGACTTGCTGAATTACTCCTTTTGTGAACGAACCAGCATCCTCAGTTCTTTGTTTCTACTAGTTTCTAAAGATAGTTTTCAGTGTAAGGAAAAAAGTTGTAGCCATTTTGCTTGAGATCGTCATGACTAAACATGCATCTACTACTCTCCCCGAATTACAGTCCAGACGCTAGCCACTTACTGTGTAAACAAAAACATTTCCTGTCCTGCTTTCCTCGGTTTTGGTCCTTTTACCAATCAACGTCTTTCATTGTCTTTTCATTCTTGACTAGGTCCCCCTCAGAATGCGTATAGTGTTTATTCTATTTAGATCCTTCATAATTTTAAATACTTATCAGATTTTCTTTAATATTCTAAATTCCGAAGAGATCAACCTATGCTTTAGCACTCTGTGGTAAGCCAGACATTCTTGGAATCGTTTGCCTAAAAATCTTCTAGAATTAGGGCTCCTGGAAATGAAAACATTATTCCAGTGGTGTCAGCAGTGTCAGATGATATTTCAGCACCACTGGGACAGAAACTTCTATACTGCCATATTTAACTACATATTTGTCGTTGCCTGAACTTGCACAGCCAAATGTGAGCAACATGGGCCTTGCATTATCTTGAGGGCAAATGTTCGGCTCATATTAGGGAAGACTTGTATCTGCAAATTACTTAATTTTGTATCATTTTCAGGAATGGGTTCCATGCCTTGGACAGTAAATTCTGAAATATATCCAATGTGGGCAAGAAGTACAGGAAATGCAATGTCTTCTGGAGTCAACTGGATTTTCAATGTCCTTGTATCATTGACATTTTTGCATTTAGCAGAGTATCTCTCATATTATGGTAGGAGATGAATTTAAAAAATATATTATATATTGTGACACTTTTTGAATTTTTATTTTGCCTCCATTTAACAATATATCATAAGTTAAATAAGCTTGCTGTAAAATAGACACAACAGCAGCACTCCGCAGTAAACTATTCTAGTTTATTTAAATTTTGTTTGAGTACTTAATAAATATTAATCGTTCAATTGAATACAAATTGAGAATATGATAATTTTGCACAGAAGAAAGTCAGCAGGATTGTCAAGAATAGTATTGACCTGAAATTCAATTGTAATACTAAACATACTTGTGTTAGCACATGGCTTTCTATTTTAAATCCATTTCATTGAATTCAGAGGAATACATTTCAGAGCTAGAAATGTGCTGAAATGACAATATAGTATGTTTGGTACTACTGCCGAGCAATAGATTCTTGGTAAATATGTGATGATATATCCCTTAATCCAGGATTTATTTTAATGGAATCTGTTAGATTAATTAGGCAGCCCAGGAACTGAAAGAAAAGCCATTTAAAGTACAGGATTATGTACTGCTAAAAAGAACATAAAGTACTGTCAGAATTTTTTAAGCACAAAGCTTTTGTTTCCATCCAATTTACATATTCAATTTGAATTTTAAGTTTTTTAAACATGCACATGCAGATAAAATGGTATCTTCTGTGCCCCCTTGTGACCACAAGTAATTAATGAGAAGATGTATTTCTTAAAATATGTTTATTTGAGGTTTCGGTGCAGGCACAATACCAATTTAATGTATTTAGGGTAGATGGGAATCTTTTAGATTTATTGAGGTTTCAAGTTTCCAGTTTCTAATGTAGGTATAAAAATTGAAATTAATGTCGCCATCTGTAAATTTTTGAACATATTTATTTTCTCCATTATTTACATTTGATTCAAGACTATACAAATCTTTTCATTTTTTTGTAAGATATTATCAAAGTGCCTTTTGTACTGAGTAAAATCATAAATACATTCTCTTTAGTATTAATCTCTGTTCAGTGATATCAATTTTTCCCCCATCACCCTTGTAAGGCCATGTTAATGATTTGACTTTCTCTGGACTTTTGTGTTGCAGGTGTTTTCTTCTTGTATTCTGCGCTAGCTGCCTTAGGGTTGTTTTTCATATATGGATGTCTTCCAGAAACTAAAGGAATAAAGTTGGAAGAAATTGAGACCTTGTTTGAGAACCGACTATGTACATGCGGCCTTTTGGATTCTGATGAAGGTCGGCACATTGAATATATTCGAGTGAAAGGAAGCAATTATCATCTTTCTGATAATGATACTTCTGATGTGGAATGATCTGCTATGGTGTCTTTTATGATTGGTCTTAAGAATCAAGGAATATTGTTGTCCACCTACTCTGCTTCTGGTTTGGTGTCTGATTCTGCATTTCGATGCTGCTGCTTCAATTTAAAGAAAAATAATTGTTGTTTTTTATTTCTCTAACTTCGGTGATCATTTTAAACCATTGTGTTTTTATTTTATAGCCTCTAGTCCACTTGTTCAAAGAAGTGAAAATGAAGAAGGCATTGTTTGGTATACAGGTGGGCAAACAAATGTACTTTGATTTACCTGCTAACAGCACTTGCCGCTGATATTAGGCTCTGCATCTGCCACTATGATGTAGATTAAAAATGTAGCAAATAGGCATTTCAGATTATAGCTTTTATGTTCACAAATTATAACCTCTTTTAAAATAAGACAACCATATTAACTTAATTATAATATTCTTATGTGTTACACTAAAGTATTCAAAGTAGTCTGGTGTTGTGATGTATTTAAGTGCTGATAGTTGGTATCATGTGGGATGTTTCTGCTCATTTTCACTTTTGATAAACCAATTTTTCTTCAGGTATACAAAGAACTTTCTCACAAGCAACAACATGACAGTTTGTCATCTTTATCATTTGCACACGTTCTAGCAGTCAGATGCAGAGCAAGGTTCTTAAGAAACGTGTTTATCTGGAATCTTGGATAATGAATTCCGTAAGATAAAATATAGTAGAAAATAACTAAAAGGAATATTAAGAGCATTATTTAAAAGGTAGTCTTGATTGTTAATGGGAAGTAGTTTTACGTATTTTTCAGTCACAAAGGCATTTAACTTGCTGACAAAGAAAAGATCACAAATTCTGATACAACAATACCACGTTGTGTCTGTCTACAATTTTCTTTACTGTTACTTTGTTTATTAAGATTTTTTTTAAGCATGCCATTTGGCGGTGTTGTTCAAAATTGTATGTAGCAGACATGTGGCTTTTGACTTTCACTTTTCTATCATTGCCAGCTACTTGTGGGAACTGGAGGTTAAAAAAAAATTTGAATCAGGGTATGTGTTTTTTTGATTTGTATAACTATTATGCTGCCTATTTTCTCTAATGATTTAAAAAAAATAAGAGGCCAGTCATCTACAGTTGTCATTATAACCAAAAAGAAATTTGTGGTGAAAAATGCATTCCACGGAAATAAATATGAAAACACGTATATTCTATCAGATGAAAATGTAGACATCATATCTCTAGGCAGACAACTTTTAATATAACATCAGACAAATCAATTTTGAGTTAGTGCAGTAAAATATTATGTGGCAGTTTAAAAAGTATCAATGAAAACCAAGTACTATTTGATTTCTGTGCTTAAACACAGAATGGAAACATTCACACCAAATTGAACATTTTAATTTATCAAATTTAGTGTTTCAGTATATCAGTATGCCTTTATCATTTGTTAAATTATGGTTGATAATTGATGTGGCTGCACTTTTAAAAACAGGAAGCTCAAAGATTTTTGCATTTCAATGTGAATTAATAATGTACATTTTATTGGTTTTGATTTTCAAACAGTACAACCAGAGCATAATGTATGTCAGAATTCAGAGCTCTGAAATGTGTAAAGAATTTTCTGTTAAATAGAAAATAACCAAATAACATTAATAAATATTACAAAAACTGATGCACACTGTATGTCACAACTACTTCATATTAATTTTGTATTGTTTCTGGTCCCAAGTGGTCTGATTGCTTTAAAATTGCAGTCAGTTTTTAAAACTATACCTTTAACGGTATTCCTAGAGTTACAGTTTGCTACAATGGAACTAACCTTTTCCTTCTGTAATTTGAAAGCCCGGACTAATGGATTGAGCACCTCCAATCATTATCCATTTACCGTAACCTCTCATTTTAGCGATCCTTTTATAATAGATATTGGTTATAGCAGACGGTCCTGACCACACCACCCCAGCTCACACAACCTCCCTGGCCACTTACAGCCTCGGCTTCCAACGCCATCTCCGGATCACAAGGTGTACCAGCAAGCCCTTCATTCTCGGCACGGTTTGGTCGATATGGCTGTTGTTGCAGTCTGTCCTTCAGCGCTTTTTTCAGGCTGCTACCTCCGACTGGATGCGCTCGGTGACTGTGGGGTTCCCTCCCCTCAGCATCAATTTCTTCCACTCCCCGCTCCACCGCCCCTCTTCCTCCTTCTCCCAATGGTCTGTCTTCTCGGCTTCTCCCCCCTTCCTCCACCGCCGCCTCCTCCTTCCACCAGAGTCGCCACATACTCTACATTGGAAGATGTCGGTGACTGCAGGGGAGAAGGTGGGGCAGGGAGTGGACAAAGTGATTGCCGATAGGAAGAAGTGGCAGCTGTTGAGAGGGGAGAGAGCCCCACGGTGACCGAGCGCGTCCAACAGCGGCCCAACGACCTGTCCCCAGGCACTACAAAATGAGCCGCCACATCAACTGGACCGTGCAGTAGCTGTTGAAGAAAAGCTCGCTGGTGCAGACCAGCTGTATCGGCACCTGGCTTTAAGGTGAAACAACAGCGTGCTGGATTAACTCAACAGACTGGATCAGTCCATAGAAGGGTCTTGATGTCACCTGTTCATGTTCTCCAGTGATGTTTCCTGACCCGCTGAGTTACTCCAGCATTTTGTGTCTGTTTGTGTATTAATTATGATCTGCAGGAAAGAACTGCAGATGCTGGTTTAGATCGAAGATAGACACAAAATGCTGGAGTAACTCAGTGGGACAGGCAGCATCTCTGGAGAGAAGGAATAGGTGATGTTTTGGGTCGAGTCTGAAGAAGGGTCTCAACCCGAAACGACACCCATTTCTTCTCTCCAGAGATGTTGTCTGTCCAGCTGAGTTACTCCAGCTTTTGTACTGGTGAAGAAGGGGGTCATTCCTCTGAGATGAAAATAAATTATTGGAGTGGGAAGGAAAGCATTATTCTTTGTAATACTGCTATATTTGTTCAGAAAGTGGTTCGGGTCACTACTATTTGCTGAAAATGAAAAAGAATCGTGACATTTTTCACCATTTTATGAAGCTAAATCACAAACTTATGAGTATGTATTAGCCATGTATTTCAAAGTAATAGATGAAGTAAATTTGCCTGACAAATTATATGAAATATGCTAATTATTGAATTGTTGCAATATTTTAAATTTTTAGTTTTTAAATTTATTAGTTTTACTGCATTGCAAGGAGCTTCGCTCATCTCCCAATGAAGAACTTAACTTCAGAAATTGTATTATGGTCAGATTATATGTTTATATGAATTTGAAGGGACCTTTTTTGGATGACATATGTCTCGAACAGTGCTTTTTGAAAGAATACATTGTGGAACTAGTTGAATATATTAGGATTACCAAGGTCATCTTTTCGATGTTCCAGTATTTATTTTCCAAAGTTACCATGAAAAAGATTTGTCAAAAACAACAATATCCATAATTAATGCAAAGTTTACAAAGTAATACAAATATATATAAACTTGACAAGCAGTGTTTAACACTAACGGTGATGCTCAAGTGAAAATGGTTAATCAGAATTTGGATCTATTTTTCTTGTTATTCCATGCTTTTAGTGTTCTGTTTAAGATGAACCCTGTTGGATGAGCCAAAATTACTCACCATTTGTAAAACAATTTTTTGCAACCTTGCAACATTTGAAACAAATTTTATTTTAATAACCAATTTTTTTTTTAAACAGGTAGATAAACATTTTATATAATACAGGAAGTTGAAGATCACCATGAGATATGATATTTAGATACCTTGGCAATTCTGATTCAGTATTCAGTTTTTTAATGCGGATATCTATATCATCTGTGACCTTATTAAAATCTGAAATTTTTGTACATTAGTGTTGTAAAATTATGTTTGTTAATGTTACTGTACATTTTAATATTGTTGCTTTATATAAAAGTAAATGGGTCCAGTTATTGAATTGTTGACTAATAAATCAGCTGTCAAGGGAAATAATAAATATTAATTGATCAGCAACATTGTCTTCAAATCTTATTTGGTACATAAACATTTATATAATATTGTCAAATTAGCATTATTGTGAATATGTATTCACAATTTTGAAATAACAAATGCAAATAAGACTAAATATTAGTTTCCCCAGTCTGTAACATTTTATATTAATGTTAGGCATCTTTACAATTAAACATTTCCTCTCCAAAATTTAAATCGAGCATTTAAACATTTTGCCATGAATTCTTTTTTTTTTTTAATCTCCTCTCAATCAAAAGGCCAAGAGATCTGTAATTGGCTTTAAAATATGTGCAAGGTCAATTTACCAATAGATTTACCACATATTATTGCATGCAAGTTTCCAACCTGAACAAAACCACTTGGTAAATGTTCTCTTTCATCCATCTTTTTTCTGTAACGGGTCTCGATTGAGCCTTACATCGATACTTAGGTTGTGCAACCAATGGGTATTCCAAGTAACTAAAACATCAGCAATTTTATGTAGATTTATGTTTCCTTCAAAATTTGTCTGATTCATCAGTTAGAATCTCCACACTTTTATGATTTGTCCAATAAGTTAAACTTCTCTTCTGGTAAAAGAGATGAGCAGACCCATTGATACACTTTGCATGACAGCTAATGGATAACATTTTGCTCCCCACCTGCAAGCATGACATTACAAAGTCTGTAATTTGAAAAATACATTGCCAAATCTTTACAATCTCGTTGAAGTAACTTTCTGCAGACTTTCCCTTATTTTCCTTTTTTCCTCTACAGACTTTCCAGTTCACACGATTGTTCCCTACAATCTTAGAGTTTAAGAAATTAGTACCAGCTCGGTGTGCAGTAATTTTCCATTTTTCTTTTGTAAATTGTGCTTAAAGTTCAAAGATTGAATGGTGTCTAAATGGGTAAAAGTAAAGCTGCAACAGAAGTGCGAGGCTGGTGTGGAACGAGTTCCACGTCACACAGTGAGAGGTGCTCGGTATGAACAGGAGAGGAGAGAGCAATATTCGGAGAATAAACTGGATCATCAGTTGTGTTTGTGAAAGTGAAGCGGGATTAGTGAAAAGAATGAATAAATGCAGTGCAGGTGTGACGGAAGGTTTAACGGTAGTTATTGTAAAGAGAATTGGTACAAAAGAAAAACAATTGGCACCAGCAGAAATGATGAAATTAAGAACATAGGTGGTTATTTTGAACATTGGATGTATCCGTTATGGAAATGGTTACTATTGAGTAGAAGTGAAAAGGCTTAATAGAAGGGTGATGAAGACCAGATGTGTTTATCTTTTATTTCCCTCATTAATTTAGAAATCAAAAGCTTAGGATGCATTAATAGACATCAGCACCCTTGCCAAGCACCTGTTTTCAGCCCTAAATCCAGATTCTAGCAAAAATGTTGCACCTATTTCTTGCTGGTATCCAATAAAAAAAATAAATGAAAGGCTGCACCAGCTCAAAATCTGCAAAAATAATTGCAGAAATATTCTGCGAGTCTAACATTATGGAGAGAGAAACTTTCAACATTTTGGGTTATTGACCCTTCGCCTCAAATGTGATATGTTTCAGGGGAAGAAGGGTGGATCAATGTTCCCAGCCTATTATAGACATAATAGTTGTATCACTCCACCTCTCCTATGCAACTTGATTAACAGTTATTCTCTTACTTTTCTCATTTAGATGTGGATTAATTGACCTGAAATACTAACTGTGTCCCTCTCCACATATTCAGCATGACCTCTGCTTCTGATTCATGCAAAAACAATTCCACATATGGGTCACCGAATGACTATCAAAAGAAAGAACTTAATTGAGATGTTACAATACTGATTGTAACATCTGACTATCGGTAGAATTCACTTCAGACTTAATCCCAAACCTGGGATCAATCTTGTCCATATAACTTAATGCCACAGAAGGTAGTGGATTTATAACAAAATAGCTAATGGAAAGATAAACTATTATAACTATCTCCATAATATGTAGCATCAAGTAGATAAGGATATTAATAACTAAAGGTTTCAGGAAAAACACTTCGACTTCAGTGTCATGTGCCAAAGCATTATTGAGGACAGTGAATTTAAAAAAAAAGTCCTGTAGGCCTTGATAGGTCACGTATATGTTATTGAGTTTATCTGTTGGTTCCTTTTGTTTTTTTACATTCTGAGTGGTAGTTAAGTTACAGACTTAATTTTCACTTTGAAAGATTTGATTTGCCTGTTCAGACTCTGGAATTTGAAATTCACTGTTGTCACAGCTACTGTGGATTAAAACAGAACCACTGTCTTTTGCTAAACACTAATTTTGCTCTTCACTAATTTTTCTCTTTCCTTCACTTTTGGCTTTAAGACATTTTGGTTCATCCACTGCTTCCAAAGGCAGCCTACAGCCAATATTCAAATATTCTTCTGTTTGTGTATCCAAATAGTATAAACATATATTTGATGGGCTGCAATGGCCCCCTAGTGGTATGCACAAAATAATTTTGGTTATCTTCCAGACTGCTTAGTTCTTGCCAAGAAGAACAAGACTCTCTGTGGCATCTGATAAGTTGCACTGTATAGCAACATGCATCAATGAACATTCAGTCTGTGTCCATGCATCTTGACCCTGAAATGACTTGGTGCATATAATATTTTGCTCAAAAGCATAAGTCTCTGATTTACAATACATTGAAGATGGTACAAACTGATCATGATTTTCTTTCTGTTCAATATTAAACAAGTTTGACTCCTCTGAGTAAATAGAAAAAGGACAATATCGGCTTGTACTGTTTGTTCCCCTTGAGCTTTCATGAAATGGTGCACTTTGGACGTTTTCTCCAACAGGCTTGTCACCAAGATGCTTATCCTGAACTTGGCCGTTGTTTACAACTGAAGCATCTAACTGCGCATCTAATTCTGACTGGACAAAGGAAAATAATTGAGAGAGAATAATTAAGGGAGAATTACATGAGTCCTTTTAATTGTAATCTACAAAAGAGCATCTGTCATGACATGCAACGTCAGTTTAAGGACTTTATGATTTACACTTTCTGGACAACTCCCAATATACCTTGAGCATAATGAAATCTAACAAACCCCTATCATTTCTTCCTCCTGATATTCATTTTTTGCACTTAATTTAATTAAGGCTTTGGTAAATAAATTGTATGAGCTGAAATTAATTATGCTTTCTATTTATCCAAGAACTAATACTGTGTTTATTATTAAAAATTAGAAAGTCCCTTTCCTTCCTTGTGTATGAAATCTTTTTTATTGTTTGTTTATCCAGTTGAGTAACTTCATCAGTAATGGGCCAGTCCCACTTAGGCGATTTGTTTTGGACGACTGCCGCAGAATTTTCACCATGTTAAAAAAAAATCTCGGCGACAGTGGTGACAATTTTTGCTGTCGTAGGTTGAAGGAGGAGTTGTCGTAGGTTGTCGCCAGGTGTCGTAGGTGAATTCCATTAAAATTAATCCCTGGCAGTCGCCTAAAGAATCGCCTAAGTGGGACAGGCCCTTAACCTCTCTCAATTTTTTTAAATATCAGAACAGTAACATTGTGACCATTTTTTTCCCTTTATTCAACTGTGCAATACTACTACACAGTAGGCTTCTCTGGAAGGTTAAATCTCATGGGTGCCAGTTAGAGTTAGCTAACGATATAGTGTGAAAGATACATCTTCTAGATGCGCTGGGACGTATCCTCAGTGATGTGACCTGAGGTCATCGGGTGTTTCGGGTCTCGCAACATCAGACACCCTCGCTCAGGCGACCCAGCCGGGGTTGATCAAGCCCCGACTTGCGTCCCAGCAGCAACCGCTCACGGATCAGCCCTCTAAATCCAAAGCCACCTAGTGGCTTTCTCTGCGACTTCGCTTGCGGATTGATTGGCCCTCTTCTTTGCCAGCCCCGTAATGCCCAACTGGTTGAGGACTTTGCAGAGTGAGCATCCTGCAAAGCCTCGACAGCCCACCTCTATGGGCTCATAGTATGTCTTCCAGCCGCTGTCCTGGCACATCTCCACCAGTTCCTGGTACTTTGCGCGTTTCCTCTCATTAGCCTATTCAATACGCTCTTCCCAGGGCACTGTCAGCTCCAGAATGATCAGATGTTTTGTCACTTCGGAGGTGATGATCATGTCTGGCCGGAATGATGTTGCTGTGATGTGCTGTGGAAATTTCAGCTGTTTGCCCAGATCAATGTGCAGCTGCCAGTCAGTGGCTGTGTAGAGGAGGCCCGTCCTTGTTTTTGCTTGTGGTCGGGGCTTCTCTCCAACTTTGACAAAAGTGATTGATTTCTTTGGGGTGTGGTGGTGTTTGCTGTTACCGATGGCGGTGGTTATGCTCTCAGCAACCACCTTGAGCACCTGGTCATGGCGCCACCAATAGCGACCTTCCCCAAGAGATTTTGGGCAGCTGCTGAGGAGATGTCCTAGAGCAAAGTGGGCAGGAAGGTGTCTCGCTCTTGCCCCAGACGTGGAGGTTTGCTGGGCTTGGTAGGGTATCGTAGACAGCTTGGACAAGGAACCGGACGCGCTGGAGGTCTGCCTGCATGATGTTTGACCAGGTAATCCTGCGCTGCGGTATGTTCTCCCACCTTGTCCACACTCCCTGCTGCCTGAGCCCCACCGTCCTGCTCACATGCTCTTCCTCCACACCTGCTCGGACCTCTTCCTGGATTAGATGGTGTCTCTCCTTGCCCCGGGCCTTGCCAACCTTGGGGAAGTATCCCAAACCCGCTCTGCCAGTTGACATGACTCCCACCAATGCCTTTTGCCTAATGCGTGACTCTGCCACCTCCATTGCTTTCTCCACCCTCCATTTCCACCCTGGTCTCACCTCGATGCCATTCGATGACACCTTCTGGTCACTGGAGTCCCTGTACTGCAAAGCTTCTCTTGTTCGCACCACCATAAACTCTTCTGTTAGGCCATTGAATGGGAGCTGCAAGATGTTACTGGTTCCATATAGTGCAGCACTGTTGAGGCTGCGGGGACGGCCAAGCCACCTGCAGAGAAAGCTGCCGATCTTCCTTTCGAGGTACTCAACTGTGGTCAATGGAACAGCGTAAACCAGCAGAGGCCACAGGACTCAGGGCAGGATGGAATGCTGATAGATCCAGGTCTTGAATCTGCCTGGCAGACCTGACTTGTCGACTTTGGTGAGCAAGGCTTCAAGGTCTTTGATGGACTTTTGAATGGCGGCAGAGTCTTGCAGAGTTGCGTCAAAAACCTTCCCCAAGCTCTTGACAGGTTGCTCAGTGATGGAGGGAATGGCAGTTCCAGATAGTACGAAGTGGAATCTGTCAGTCACCTTCCCCTTCTTCAGCACCATGGACCTTGACTTTGTTGGCTTGAAACTCATCCTTGCCCAGGTGATAGGTTTCTCAAGACCTTGTAGGATCCACCTACTTCCTGGGACCGATGTTGTGGTGATGGTAAGGTCGTCCATAAAAGCTCTTATTGGGGGCTGTCGTACACCAGACTTGGTTAGGGGGCCTCTGCATTCCACCTCGGCTGACTTGGCACCATGTTCATGGCAAAAGCAAAAAGAATAACAGAAATGGTGCAGCCCGTTATTATTCCTTTTCCAAGCCAATGCCAGTCTGATGTTTCTGACCCAGAAAGTCACCCTCAGCCTGAAATTATGGTAATCCAGGATCAGGACTCTTGCTGGGAACATGGTGTCGTGGTAGTGCTAGCTCAACTAGTTTGTGCGGCATGGACCCATAGGCATTGGCGAGGTCCAACCACAGAACAACTAGGTCGCCTCTGTTTTCATGGGCTTCTCTGATGAGCTGCATGACTACTCCAGTGTGCTCCAAACAGCCGGGAAATCCCGGAATCCCACCCTTCTGCACTGAGGGGTCAATGTAGCTGATTTTGATGAGAAACTCAGTTAATCTTATGGAGACAATGCTGAAAACACCTTCCCTTCGATGCTCAGCAGCGAGATTGACCGAAACTCATTGATGTTCTTTGAGTTTTCCTCTTTCGGGATCCAAACTCCCTCAGCGCACCTCCACTGGTCAGCAACTCTCCCCCTTCGCCCTACCACCTTCAAGATCTTCCATAGGTGTCGAAGGAGCTCTGGGCAGCGCTTGTACACTAGGTATGGTATTCCGCTAAGGCCTGGAGCTGAGGCTGAGCGTGCCGCCTTGATGACCTCCTCAACCTCCTTCAGACTCAGCTCCCTCAGATTGAACTCTGTTGTGGGGGTGGGGGGGGGGGGGGGGGGGGCTGGGCTGATGAGATCTTTGTAGGGTTCAAGCTCCTGTTCCCTCATTGGATCGCTCAGGGTGTCATGGAGGAAGCAATCTACTTCATCTATTGAGCACATGAGGCGGCCATTGCGCTTGTCCCCAAGTAATCTCTGGTAAAGACAAAGGGATTGGAAATGAACGCTGCTCGCTTCCTAGCTCTCTCTCTTCCTCTTCTCCTGTGCCATTCTGCTTTGCGGAGGGTCATAAGCCTTTTCCTTAGGATGTTTTGTAGGTCGGCCAAGGCTTGCTTCTCCTCTTCGGTAGATGTCTTGTACCGGTTTTTGAGGGTTTGAAGCTCCAGCCGCAGTTGATGTGTTTTGGTGACCCTGCGGTTCATGGTGTAGATGGTGGGCTTGGTGATACCTTTCTCGCGATGGCCAAATCTTTCCAAGGCATAACTGACTATGATGGCAGTCATTGTTTGGAGTCGCAATCTACATCTCCTTTGGCTGTGGCTTGAATGATGTCGGTCACGTCTTTGTCAAACTGCAGCCATTCATTCCGGTTGCTGGCTGGGGGCCACCAAATCCGTTGCTGTGGAATTACTCTGCAGGAGTTGGGAGACTCTAGTGCGTGGAGGGACTGGGCTCTGCGGTGAGTCCTGGCTGGGCTGCTCCTACGTCTCACCAGGTTCAAGACCTGTGTGCTGCACATCTTTCTCCTCCGAGCATTTCATTCTTGCCTGATGGATTTTTAGGCCACGGTGGTTCTTTACAGCTTTCCACAAATGCATCTTAGAATTGGCTGCATGGAAGAAAACAGACGGTGGTGAGAGAAGTTTGTACACTGTGTATGGTATGCCACTAAGGCCTGGAGGTCAGTGACTAGTGGTGTACCACAGAGGTTGAGGCCAAGGCCAATGCAGTTTGTTTATATCAACCACTTGGATGAGAATATACAAGGCACGATTAATAAGTTTACAGCTGAAATTGGGTGGTATTGTAGACTAAAGATGATAAAGGTGTTGGGTAAATTGACCATCTGTCAGGGTATTGAGTTTTGAAGTTGGGATATTATGTTATTATTAGTTGCACAAAATGTTGGTGATGCTGCATTTGGAAAAAAGTGTTCAGTTTTGGTTACTCTGCTGGAGGAAGACTGGCATGAAGCTGGAAAGAGTGCAGAGAAAAATTATGAGCATGGTGCTAGGACTTGAGGGCCTGAGTTATAAAGAAAGGTTGGACAGGCTAGGACTTTATTCATTGAAGTACAGGAGGCTGAAGGGTATATAACGGGAACAGATCGGGTGAATGCACAGAGTACTCAAGTTAGGGGAATCAGGAACTCAAGGATACAGGTTTAAGGTGAGTGTGGAAATATTTAACAGGATCTTGAGGACAATTTTTTCACTTGGAGGGTATAGGTATATGGAACGAGCTGCCATGAGAGATAGTTACAGCAAGTACTATCACAACATTTAAAATACATTTGGACAGGTACATGGATAAGAAAAGTTCAGGGGCATATGGACCAAATATAGGCAAATAGGAATAGCATAAGTGGGGCATCTTTGTCTACATGAAGAGTTAAGGGCCTGTCCCACTTTGGCGACTTTTTAGACGAGCTGCTCACCACATGGTCGCCACATATTCGCTGGTGGTCTCTGGTGAGTCTCCTTCATGCTCGCGAGGAGTTCCCGCATTCTGGGAACTAGCCGTGGCCTCGGTATAGTCACTGAAAATTTTTCAACATGTTGAAATTTTTTCTGCGACCAAACATTGGTCGCCATGGAGAAAATCGATAATCCTGTAGTCGTAGGTGCAGTTGTAGTGGGGTCGCCATGTTGTTGTAGGTAGTCATAAGTAGTTTTAGTGAATCGCCTTTGCTGAGTGGGCATTTTCATTGGCTCTTCGGGGTAAAAAAACGTAAGCACGAGTTTTCAGAACCAAGGGTAACTGACCGGTAATGTTAAATACCCGCCAATACTTCACAGCTGTGTATCTCTGGCTTATTAGAAGTTGTCTGGCCTCTTAAAAGTGTCTCCACTCCTTCTCTCTCCTCCCCCCTCTTTTAAAGGACACTGTGCTACCCATCTTAACCTTCCTGTTCATTGCGGTGTGTGGCTGTATCATCAGGGAGGAGGAACCATCTTGGTGAACGGCTGCTAGCCAGCAGCCGTCCGTTTTAAATTCGTTTTTTTTTATAGTTTTTAGTGAGTCCTGTTTTTTGTTTGTAGGGGATATGGTCTTTTTAATGTGGGGGGGTAGGTGTAAACTTTATTTCTAGGTCCCTACCTGGTCGGTGTGGCAGCCTTTTCTCCGGGCTGCCCGTCGACCCATCCTCGTGGCCAAAGATCTAATAAGATCTTTGCTCGTGGCCTACCAGCGGGCTTGGAGCGCCGTTTCCTGGCAGGGACCGCCCAGCACCTCAGCCTCGGCGGCGGCACAGCGTTGGGGAGTGGAGTGGAGCGGAGTGGGCGATGCCTTGCCTGGGTCGCCGCGCTGGAGCGACGCGCTGGAGCTCTGGCGAGCTGGACCTCCGAGAGCAACATCTGCGGGTCTGCGGAGCGGAGAGGCGGCAATGCGGAGAGGCGGCGGTGCGGAGAGGCGGCGCCGACTTTTTCATCGGGAGCCTGGGAGCTCCAAACTGGCGCGGCCTTGTCGGCTTCGGCAGCCGCGGGCTCCAACCAGGAAGCGGCCGTTCCAGGTGGCCCAGCCGCTGAAAGGACTCTCCCGACGCCGGGGCAAGACCACCCGGTAAGAACGGCCAGGGACATCGGGCCTCCGTAGAGGCAATTGCGGTGGCCTCAATAGGCCTGACTTTGGGGTGAACATGGGGTGGGGACTGGACATTGTGCCTTCCTCCACAGTGCTATCCACTGTGGGGGGATGATTTTTTTTGTCTAATTGTAGTCCTGTAGGTCTGTGTCCAAGATGGCTGCCGTGAAGGGAGAGTGGACGCTGACGCGCTTTGGCTGCCGCTGCTCTCTCTTCACACTGTTTTTGATTTTCTGTTTTTGGATTGAATTCTGTTTTTAATTTGTGTCTCTGTGATGTCTTTATTACTTGTTATATTCCGATTATATGTTTTTATTCCGATTACTATGTAAGGTGTCCTTGAGATGTCTGAAAGGCGCCCATTAAATAAAATTTATTATTATTATTATTATCTTGGCTTTGCACCGTGTGAATTTCGGACAGCGCTACCCGTCCCCGCTTTTGCGATGTGTGTGTGTGTGTGTTCCACTCTGACAATCGCCGTTGCAGTTCATGGTTTTTCAGGCGAGTGCCGCGAACTTGACAGCCGCCTGCAGTCCGCTGAAAAATCACCTAAGTGGGACAGGTCCTTTAAGCCAAAGGACATACTTTCATGCTGTATGACTCTATGACTTTACACTCCATTTCATAGGACTAGATCCATAATCCCTCCATTTCTGTAACATCGTGGAAACAATCTCACTACAATACTAATCTTTTAATATTTAGTCATGCTTTATTTTGGCTGGTCAATTTTACTTGTTTGATTCTATACTGTCCATTCATGTTTCCAATAATAATGGTTTTAATTTATCAAAGATCTTAGGTTTTTGCTATTGTCGATTTTAGAGAGACATGGCTTTAAAGTGATTAAGGATGGGAAGCTCTATTTAGGAAGGACCAGCAAAAATGGGAGGGGGGCAAAGAAGGAAAGCAATGCAGTGATGGGATAGACTTGGTTTGGAAAACCAGATGTAATCTGTATGCATGGGCCTAAAATACAGAAAGGGATAGGTGGTATAGAAGTCATAAAACAGGAAAGATATACAAGAAATTAAACGTGAAATGGAGATGCATACAAGGATGCAATTATATTCATGGGTGGCTTAGGACTGGCCAAACCAAATTAACAATATAAATGTGGGGAGGAATGCATGGAGTGTATATATGATACACTAATTTGAGGATCTGATTAGAGAGCAAGCTGTCCCAAGCCAGATATTATGCAAGGAGAAAGGAATTAATAATAATGTGCTTTTAGAGTCCCTTTGAGAAGACACCATAACAGAAACCTCAGATGCTGTTTTACAAAAAAAGAAAAAAAAAACTGGAGTAATTCAGTGGGTCAGGCAGCATCTTGGAGGACATGGATAGGAAACTTTTCGGGTCAGGACTCTTCTTCAGACTGGAGAAGTATCCTCATTCAAAACATCACCTATCCATGTTCTCCAGGGATGCTGTCTGACCTGCTCAGTTACTCCAGCGCATTGTGTCCTTTTCAGGAGAAGTTTAGTAAATTAAATGAGCAAGGATATGGCAGGTGCAATAAAGTGTGTGATCATCCAATTTGCTTTAAAAATGTATATTCTTTCAGTAGGAAGTGGTTGAAATGTTCTAATGCTCAGCCACATCTGGGTATATTTGCTGACTGAGAGTTAACATGTAAAACCTGCAAGCAAACTGGAAAATAAACAATATATTGTCCCGAAGAATAAGTATACAAATGTCTCACTCAAGGTGATATAATTCAAATCTACAAAATTCTTAATGGATGTGACAGAATAGATGCAAAGTTTGTCTCCTCTGGCTGGAATGTCAAGAAACTGATGTCATAATTTCAGAACAAGCAGTGAGGCTTTCAAAGCAAGGTTCAAAATATGAATGAATGAATAGTTTATTTCGGTCATACATTAAAAAGAACAAAACTTTACAATCTGTGTGAATATGAACCAACACTGTATACATTTCACACAACGTTCACATATTCAATGACTGAAAAAGGAATAGGCTGAAGCCACAAAGCTTATTTTTGCCTATCCTATACAATCCATAAAATAAGATAACCGAGAATATCAGCATTACAAAGGAAAGAAAAAAATTTTTTACTCTCAATTGTAATCCTTGCTTATTTTACATTTTAATCATTTTACATTATAATCCTTAATTATTTTACATTTTAAGGCTTTTTTGAAACTCGACAGAGAGCAACAAAATTTCAACTCATCATTAAGCCCGTTCCATAACTTGACTCCCAAAATAAATTTATCTCATCAGATAATCATGAAACTTTAAAATTTTCTTCACTCAGAATAGAAATGTAGACATTATGGGAAGCAAACAAGAAATAATTAGTACAGTACAGTGGCAATGAGGAAAAAGATCAGCCACAATCTTATGGAATAGTGTAGCAGGCATGAGAGATAAAATAGTGTACTCCTGCTTCTTCTTACGCTCTCGTGAAATGCGTTAGCAACTTTCAAATGAACCTCTGTTGGCCCCTATGACAGGCACACTGCACCCAGCCATTGCTTCTTTATGAAATTGGCAACTAGCTATCACAGTGGTTGAGTCCAATATGTCTAAGGATTGTACATGTCACAGCAATGACAGATGATACTGCTACATACTCACTATATCAGAAAATGCGCTGCAATTCTCTGTTTCTTTTGGAGAATAGCTGGGCGATTGACTGCTTTCAAGTGAATCATTATACACTGCAAAAAGAAATATTCAATTAGTAATGAACTTTTTTTAATCTCACTTAGTCATGAAGGATTATTAATTTAAAAAACAGTTTCCCGTTAATCACTGCCCTTTCATACAAAGATGTTCATCTTAAGTACCAGTCATGTATCCATATTCCAGACTATTTTGTTGTGCGAATAGTTCTTAATCACAAGATATTGTCAACTCCAGTTCACAATGATAAGGATTTAAGGAAATTATAATCCCTTTTTGGGGGTGCTTTAATCTATATGAGAAAGTAATCTGTTGGAACTGTTAACACCATTTACTTTAGTGCCATGTCAGTTAAGTTAATATTCTGACCCACGCAACTCTGCTTTGTTTCTTGAAACTCAGAACCAGGCCTGTACATGATTTCAACTGATGAAAGAAAACAAAAAGTTGGAATGGACAACAGATGCCCAATAAGATGTCCAATTTGTAATGTGTGAGATTATTCCAAATGAAAAGGAGCACTGCCAAAATCATCTGTATAGTACTGAGCAACAATGCTGTGAAAACCTCCAAATGGAATCATCACCTTGCATCAGCAGCCCAAACTTAAAAGGAAAACCAGTCACACTTTCCCAGAGGAAGTGTGATGATATGCCTCGAAACAAAAATTACTGCATATCAGAATGTTTACCAATAAAATATTTTTGTAAGTCTCTTATCTTAATAATCTTATCTCAATAATGGACTTAACAACGGGCCTTCAATAATGTATTATATTCTTCTGCCTTAGATAATAAAGGTGCTAAGAAAATTAGTCAGTCCTTTATCACATGATACTAATGTAGAATGGTTGATGAAGTATAAAACTGAATCATAACTGAGTGACAGAATGAAAATATCAGGTTGATTTGCAGTAATGTTAAAGAAGTTGACTGACATTTGTAATTCTGCTGTCCTTACTGTTTTCATGCTCTACACCTATGAAGAAGCACATGGAATTGATACAGAAATGTTAAGAGATCTGTATGAGTATATGACAGGATAAAACACTCCTGTGGACCATTGCATTAGATTTTGCACTGGCAGAACGGCTAGAATGACAGACAGGTGTTTTGGTATAGTAGCCAGTCCTGGAAGTTACACTGGATATGTGTGCATATAGTGACTTATCCATCTACAAATATGTAGTACCCGCTTCAATCACCCCAAATAGCAGCAAACTAAACTTGAATTACACAATGTTAGCTTCTGCCAGATATTTAGGAGCCTCTCTGCATAATGGCAGAAGGTAGTCATAAAGTGATTCTCTAATTGAAGCATCATTATATATATGCCCATACAGTAAGTGAACCTGTCGCCCACCTTGTCCATGCCGAAAAGTATGAGCTCAAAACCTATGTCAAGCCTCAAGGACAGTTGGTATTGCATTCTTTCATCTCAATACAGCGCAGATTTTCTCGTAGGCCATTTGATGTGCACGTTTAACAGCCATCTTCTGTTGATTGATTCATCAAAGTCCTCCTCTAAGACCTCTGCAGCAAAAGTCATCTCCAGGCTTACCGTTTTACATGACGCTTGTCACTTTCAATTGGTGACTCACCACATGCAAATTCTGCAAACAGGTTAAATGCTACACTGTGTGTCTATATATGATCTGGTGACGGGAAATGTTACATTGTGATGACAACATTTCCTCATTTACACTCTCTTCCGACTTTCACCACTACAAAGAGAGACTGCATTTCTCGATTATCTGAAAAGGAGAAATGTATTACGATTCAGAGTGTGATGAGAGGTTTTGGTGATGTTGGGGTGTATTAAAGATGAATTTATCCACTAACTAGCTCATACAGCAAAATAAATTATGGAATGAAGTAATAGTGGGATACAAGGAGGATTAGATACATGGAAAACAGTGAGCTCAATAAATCCTGCCATATTTTTATCTCCAATTTTACCGTGCAGAAAAATCTAAAGGTAAGGGAACTTGGGAGAATTAATGGAGATGTCTGAAGGACAGGTAGACACAAACTGCTGGAGTATCTCAGCGGGACAGGCAGCATCTCTAGAGAGAAGGAATGGGTGACGTTTCGGGTCGAGATCCTGTTTCAAGGACAGTTCGTATTACAGACACGGTGATACTGGTCGTTCTGGGCGCATGAAGGTAGATATATCTGAGGATGCCGTGGGAAGCTGGAGAAAAAAATTGTGGGAGCACTGGCACTGATAAGACTCATCCCTCAACATCAAAATCCTGGGACCATATTGATAGTATTGAATGCTGCAACCATTTCTTCCCTTCATCTTCTAGACATGGGTTCAGAGAGATCTATGAGAAGATTTAAAGGTAGACATAAAATGTTGAAGTAACTATGACAAGATTTATCTCTCTCCTCTCCATTAGCTGCATTAGACTAGACACGTCATATCAAGCAGCATGGTTAGTGCTGTCTGAATGCTATAAGTGTAAGGTGTTGGTGTAGGTATAAGTGTAAGGTTCTACATTGGATTAAACAAATGCGTGGTAATCATACATTTTGCTTCAGAAGCTGTCCAATTTAGTCCACTGACTAAATCCATAACCTTGCCTGATGCTTAGAGCACTGGAAATATATAACCAACTTGACTAAGTGGATCACGTTGGGTCCATGTCACACAGGACGCATGGCCCCCCAAAGATGCTGAAAGACACATCTGTTTAAAATAATGCAGTATCCCCTCTGACTGCAGAGATTACCTGGTTCATGACGAAGGAGGATTTGGTACTGAGAACAATGCCTCAGCAGGACAAAGAAGTTCTGTGTGAATGGCAGAGGGAACAGACCATTTCGCAAACTACCACCTATGCTCCCTATCATAAACTTCGTACCTCAACTGCACAAGACCTCATCAGTCATTTCAGAGCTCACATATCTGGAGTGAAAGCCACTCATTCTTGCGAACAAAGAACTGCCTAGGAAGATGAGGGGGGTGAGGTGATGAGAAAACAGTTAAAACACTGCATGTACACTACAATCTGGATGAATGGAGATAACCCCTCCCCCCCGCATTCCCCCCAAAAATACTTGAGAGGTAAAAATAATTTAGATCATAGAATCAAAAAGTAGCAATCTGAAATGATTGATGCTTAAAAATGCCAAACCTGACTGTTTGAAACCAGACACACAGACTTGTTCTGTTCTTGCCAATTCACATAAAGTGGCCATAAAACCTGTGCCATAGTGAGGACAGCATATTGGGGTAGTATTTAGTGCTGCTACCTTGAAGATCCAGAGAACCAATCTCAGCATCTGTGTGGAGTTTGCCTCTAATGGGCCAAAGACATGCTGAATTGTATATTAACTGGCCACTATAAACAGCCCATAGGGTGGCAGGAAAATCATGGTTGTTGTAGTTGCAAACGAAAGAAATTTGATTTGTGTTAATGTGCTTAATAGTTAGCAAGAATATGATAGCCCAATGGGCCAGTTTCTGTGCTGTATGATGCTATGGTAGTTATTAATGTAATAAATGACAACGTAAATTAAATATTTACCACAAGGTTTTTGGTGTAAACCGTTTTTGTTTCGGCCACCGGGTGGCACCACCTCTGTGGCTGCCTCGCCAACAATCTGTTCATCTACTTCTCTGTTTTTATTATTTTAAGTATGTTTTGAATGTTTGTTTTAATGTTTCTTAGTATGTCTTATGTGGGGGGGGGGGTTGGGGGAAACCTTTTCCAGACACTTACGCTGACGGAGATGCGATTTTTCACTGTGTCGCATCTCCGTCCCCCCCGCGGCCTAACATTGTGGACTGGTGCGGCCTTTCCCGGAGTCCAGCCCGGAGCTTCAAGCCATGGCACGGACTTACCAACCCGGAGCCTGGGATCCTTTGCCAAGGATCGCCAGTGTAGGTGCTCCGACCGCGGAGCCTGTGGACTTTGAAGCAACGGTCTCCATTAAGATAAGGCCGACTGGGGAGCTCCATGCCCGGATGTTCCGATCCATCCTGATGCTGGAGTTTTGATCATCCCGACGAGAAGGCTTGAACAGCAGACCATCTGCAGCGGCAAGCGCATGGGTTCAAGGCCCCAAACATGGATGAGCAATGTGGAAGAAGTCTGAATTTTATTGCCTTCCATCACAGTGAGGAATGTTGATTCCACTGTGGTGGATGTTTATATTAAACTTTATTTTATGTGCTGTATGTATTTTTGGTTTTTCACTTAGTATGGCTGTATAGTAACTCAAATATCACTGTACCTTAATCGGTACATGTGACAGTAAACGCAACATCAACTTGAACTTGAACTTGAAATGTTCTCACATTTTTATTTAAACATTCAGGAGCAATGATATTTGTGTTTCTTGCCTCCAAAACTTTTGTTTATTTATTTGTTTTCCTTTACACTCTTGTGCTCTGAATTCATTAACTGTATGAACGAGTTTGTTGTAAAAAATCTCAACCAGCAAGCAATTAAAAACACAAGTTCAGAGATTTGTTATAGGGTGATTTCACTAAAGGTCACTGGAGCGTAGATCCGCACCCACGTGACCGCAAAATTTAACTGGGGGACAAGCGTCACTTCCGGTACATGTTAGTGAATGGGAAAACACTCACTTTCACACCCGTTAAAAACATCGAAAACGGACCGTTTTTGAGCTGCAATTAACTGTGCCAGTCGGGGTGACCGTGAGGCACAGCTACCTAAATTTACAGTCCAAAAAAAAGATAGAAACTAAGGTAAATTCAAGAGGGAGCTGAAGGTGCAAAAACAGCGGAAGTGCTTAGCGGACATTCGCCGTGGAGATTTAAAGATCGAAAATATCGGGAATTATCGCGTTTGCTCGCTGCATTTCATCAAAAGTAAGGCATTATTGACTTTTTATCTTTATTCATTTGTTATATGAAAAGTTTTAAAAGTGAAAAATCCGTCAGTAAAATTGCAAAATCGCCCATGGTTCTCAGGTGGGTTTTAACATGCAAAATGAAAACGCTTCTGAAGCTCCATTTACCATGTAAATAATCGTAAACTATCAATGCGTTTTGAAATAAATTTTACTGATTGTGCAGGCTTTAAACAAGAAACATTGAGAAATATATTTTGGCAAATAATAAAATGTCCTAATTTAGTCCAATTAACAGCTGACAATTATCCCATTCCTTAGCTTGCATCTGAGTAAAATTTATTACAAAACGCATTGATAGTTTACAATTATTTACATGGTAAATGGAGCTTCAGAAACGTTTTCATTTTGCATGTTAAAACCCACCTGAGAACCATGGGCGATTTTGCAATTTTACTGACGGATTTTTCACTTTTAAAACTTTTCATATAACAAATGAATAAAGATAAAAAGTCAATAATGCCTTACTTTTGATGAAATGCAGCGAGCAAACGCGATAATTCCCGATATTTTCGATCTTTAAATCTCCACGGCAAATGTCCGCTAAGCACTTCCGCTGTTTTTGCACCTTCAGCTCCCTCTTGAATTTACCTTAGTTTCTATCTTTTTTTTGGACTGTAAATTTAGGTAGCTGTGCCTCACGGTCACCCCGACTGGCACAGTTAATTGCAGCTCAAAAACGGTCTGTTTTCGATGTTTTTAACGGGTGTGAAAGTGCGTGTTTTCCCATTCACTAACATGTACCGGAAGTGACGCTTGTCCCCCAGCTAAATTTTGCGGTCACGTGGGTGCAGTTCTACGCTCCAGTGACCTTTAGTGAAATCACCCTATAAAGCGCAAGAGAAAGACTGGGTCATTCCTCCACATATTTCTAAGAACACAAAAACATTAGGCACTGAATGTACACCAGGGTCATTGTAAACATAAAGGTATTTTACAATGCTCACCTTTTCGTTTGCAGTCTTGGCGTCTCGAAGCTTCCCCAGGACCAATGGCAACATTTTTCTGAATGCTGGATTCATCGAAGCTGTTTTCCAGAAACTGCTTGTCAAGTAAATGATTTTCACTAAAATCTTTTTCAATTGCTCCTTTAAATAAGTTGGATTTTGGTTGTATGAAAATACATTTATTTTTTGTATCTTCAACAGAAATGTTATGATTCACATCTAGATTTCTACATATGTCACTTCTGTTAGATGGAACTTTTGTATTCAAATCACTTTCAACTGGTGCCATTGGACAATGCATAAATTTCTCCTGACTTTTAAAGTTGGCTACAGGTTGAAGCCTTTCCAAGCTGTAGCACTGAGTGTGAGGGAAATCTCTGTTAGAAGAAATAAAACTCTCCCTACCAGTTACAAGTTGTGTTGTGACGTTCTGCGATAGGGGAAATGCATCTTGTGCAGAAAAGGAAATATATTTTTCACCATTATTGAAATGAATACTTGAGTTATCCATCAAGGAACCGCTCGATAACCTTAAAATACAGGAATAAAATATTAATTGCATTAAAATAATTGGTGTATTTTTAATAATTAAAATCAATACCGGTTCTTAAATGTTTTTATCCATATTATATTCATCTTCAAATGACAGCAGTTGCACGCATCCCCCAAATTCTACAATGTTTATGTAAAGTATTTTCAACACAGTTTCAAACACGTTAAAAAAATGTGTTTTGGTTTGGTAGAACAACCAGAAAGGCTTTCAAAATGGGTGACCCTGTAGTGTCCAAGATCAAGTATAATCTTCACAAGGCTAGCTGGGATGCCAAAGTTGATGTCAGGTGACTGTGGCAAGGCCTGAATGCCATCATCGGCTATAACTAAAAATCAAGGCGATCTCTTGCAATCTCCACCAGATGAGACATTAGTGACTGTTACACTTATTTTGAACAAAGTTACACCAAGGCTCATCCCCATTTCCACACTGCTACTGTCCAATACATCTCAGTGATGGAATTCAGATCTGCTTTCATGAGGGTAAATTCCCAGAAAGTTGTAGGCCCAAATGGAGTTCCGGGATAAGTTCTGAAATCGTTCTGGCCGTAGTGTTATCTGACATCTTCAACCTCTCCGTTTAACAGTCCTCTGTTCTCACCTCATTCCAGTTCCCAAGAAAAATATGTCAGCTTGGTAAATCTACGCAGTCATAGAGAAGATGCAATCTCCACACAGACAGTACCCAAGATCACGATCGCACCCGGGTCGCTGTGAGGCAGCAGGTTTACTGGCTACGCCACTGTGCTGCACAGATCGTGAAGCTTGGATGTCTAGAACTTAAGAATAGTTTCCCCTTTGCTATTGACTCCTCAACCACTCACCTCTTTCACACCCCATTCCCAGATGCCTTGCCACCTGGTCTTATAATTAACTCTAGCCTATTCATTTATTTTGTTATGTATTTTAATATTCTTTTGCATTTCTCGGATTTTGCTCTAAAATTTTGCACCATTCTGCTGTTTTACGCTCGTTATTGTCTTTATTGTATTTATCATCAATACACAAATCTGATATGTTACTCTGGGATCTCCTTCCATATCACTGTTCATACGGACCTGGCATTAGAGTGTCTGGGTAAACTGTTATGATGTGTCACCAAATTTTCTTTGTTGTTAAGGGCAGTATGTTCAATGATGTCAATTCTTGGGGACGTGCCATCACAAATAAAATGTTTCTGTAAATTTTAGACCAAAAAATTACTATTAAAAATTGATCGCTCTCAGAATAGTTCCAATTTCGAACACAATTTTTGCAATGGTAGCATTTTTGAATAATATTACTATATTTTTTAAAAATCTTAGACTTGGATAATAAATTTGTGAAATATCCTTTGCACTGTTACCAAAAAGAATCAACGCCTGTGGGAGCTGAGAACACTGAATACAAATGAAGGTTTTGTTTAAATGTGTTTTACTTATCATTCATTGTGTATGATTAATCCCGTAAATACGTAAACACACAACAGCAAGAATTAATTGTTCAGCATTCATCCGAAAGTTTAGTTTTGCACAAATCTAGTGCATCTCTTCTAATAGTGATTCTTCTCATAGCATGGGTGGCTTTTTGCTCACTCAATAATTAGAATGCTTGACATAATGTTAATAACACCAACATTTAAAAAAAATGCAAATTAAACCTGTAAAATCTCTTGATCGCCACAGGTCGGGTCCCACATAGTAGAGAGTTTTGTGCGGAGATTGTCTTGTAAAGGGTCATTTTTACCAGATATCCATGCATTTGTCTGAGGAAATCCATTTAATTTATTTGTCAAAGGACCTGAATTGTCCAGAATATTATATTGCATCAAATTTGATTCCACTCCATGAGAAAGCTACAGTAAAAAAGGAAAAAATATTCATAATCCCATTCAAGAACAAATTAAAACGTTGTCAGGAGAGGGAAATGCATTTCTTGAATTGAGGATATAAAATAGTGTTTAAAAATAAGAGCATATGGATTTCCAGTATAGATGCATTTTATTGTGAGTGCTTAGCAATGATTGGTATAGGTCTTACACAAATAGATGCATCAGATAGATAGTCTTGCCACTGAAGGAGAGAATTACACCGGTGAAATAATAGACACAAAAGGAGGAGCAAAAATTTGTATACTCCATAAAGCTCATGAGCTTTGGCAAAGGCGACAATCATTTCAAATTAAAAGCTGGAGTATCTCAGTGAGTCAGGCAGCATCTCTTGAGAACATAGATAGGTGACGAGTCAGGACCTTCTTCAGACTAATTGCAGAGGATAGCAGGAAAGAAAGTTGAAAAAGAGGAGGGGAAGGAAAGAGCAAAGCCGGGTAATAGGTGTACGCAGATGAGGGGGTCTTTTCATTGGCACGTTGTGGGATAAAGGCCAGAGATGAAAAGATAGGTATGAGCCCAAAAGGATAAAGAGTTGCAAATTGTGAAGTTCGAGGATTGGAAACTTACGAATTGGGAAGCCAGTGAAAGGAATGTAGGTGAAGGGGGAAGGGGGAAGGAGAATCATGTGCAAGATCAGGCTGGATTCAGAAAGAGAGAGGGGAGTGTGGGGGAAAGAAGAAGGGGAAGGGAGAAGGGGAAGGGGGATGTTTATAGCAGTTACCTTCCAGCTTTCGTTTGGGCCCAGCCCCCTTGAAATCAGTCTGAAGAAAGGTCCTGACCTGAATCATCACCTATCCATGTTCTCCAGACACTGCCTGATCTGCATAATTATTCCAGCATTTGGTGTGCTTGTTCAGTAAATCAGCATCTGCATTTCCATGTTATTACATTAAATCAGTTGGAATTGACCGGCATGAAGCAAGTGCATGAGGTCCAAATATAATTTCAATGACTGTCGGCATAGAAACATTCTTGTAGTATATATGCACTGCATTTTTCTTGTGCAAAATTTATTATATTTAAGTTTTTTTTAATATTTCAATTATTTCAATCATAAATATGTTTAAATCGTCATTTAATATTTTGTAACGTTATACATTAAAAACTATCCACCCCCCACCCCCTGCCCTGCCGAATGAGAATTCTTCTGAAGTGAATTTGAGTGAGTTTATGGCCCTGTCCCCCGGTACGAGTTCATTCCAAGAGCTCTCCCGTCTTTTAAAAAATCAAACTCATGGTAAGCACGGAGAATGAACGTAGTGGGTACGTCGGAGCTCAAGGACGTCTCTTAGCGGCTCGTAACGCTAACGGCAGGTACTCGGGAAGACTCGCTAATGGCAGGTAAGCTCGGGAAGACTCGTGAAGATTTTTCAACATGTTGAAAAATTGTCCACGAGAGCCCCGAGTACCGACAAGCGGCCATTATCGTAAATCCAAGTTCGAATCAGGGCAAACTCGGGAGAGCTCTTGGAATGAACTCGTACCGTGGGACAGGGCCATTAGTGTTTCGCAGGACATCATAATCTCATCACATCCAAAACACAAATGGCAATGGTATTGAGCTCACTGTATATTTTTGGACAACCCCCGATAGTGCCCCTGGGGCACGAAGAATGAATGGTGGCCGGGAGAGGTGAGGGACAACTGTTCACGGGTTGATATGTCCGGATTGAGGCAGCAGTGGACTGGGCCACAGGAGGCCCTGCAGCAACGTGGAACTGGATCGGCAGCAACTGGATCGGGAGCCGCTCCAAGAGGCCGAGTGCACAGATCAGACGTGGCCGAAGCGGAACAGAATGGTGGAGCTGCTGTGGAGGACACCAATAACTTTGCATGGCCAGACTGAACCTGCAATGCTACCAGGACAATGGGCTTTATGGCCAAGTTAAGAAATCTACATTTATTACAACTTGTACTTGAATCATGAAAATGTTGTCAAAGCATGGCAACTCTTGTGTATGGTCTCAGTATACTATTCCTATACATTTATATTTAACGAACATTGTGCTTATTTATAGTAATAACGGGTGGCGCCGTAAGATTGCAGCCTCACCAGCAGTCTGTCGTCCTTTTCTTCTTTTGGTGTTTTTAGTCTGTTGTCGAATGTATGTTTTAGTGTATTTTTAGCTTTGGATGTGGGGGGTGGGGGAAACTTTTTTTGATCTCTTTCCTCGACGGAGATGCGACTTTTTCCGTATCGTATCCCCGTCCGCACTGCGGCCTAACATCATGGAGCTGGCGGTCCTTTTGCTGGGGATCGACTTCGGGAGCTCCAACCGCGGGAGCCTGTGGACAACATCGTGGAGCTTGCAATCCCTTTGTCAGGGATCAACTTCGGGAGCTCTAACCCTGGGAGCCTGCGGACAACATCGTGGCACTCGCTGCCCCTTGGTTAGGTATCGACTTCGGGGGCTCCAAGCTGCAGCAGCTTCGACCACCCCGATTGCGAGAGCGTCGATGGCCCCGACGGGGGAGCTTTGATTGCCGGCTGCGGGAGCTTCGATCGTCCCGACCGCGGATGGTTCGACTGCTCCGACCGCGGGAGAAAAGGAGGGAAGAAGATAATACGTTATTGCCTTCCATCACAGTGCGCTGTGGTGGATGTTTATGTTCATTTTTATGTAGTTGTGTATCTTGCTGCTTTTTTGATATGACTGTATGGCAAATCAAATTCCTTGAATGTTTTTACGTACTTAACTAATACATTTATTACAATTACAATACTTCTACTGAACTGTATACAAAAAAAGGAATTTCACTATACCTTGGTTTAAGTGACAATAAAGTGTAATTGACCATTGAACATTTCCAATATTTGGACAGGTACATGAATAGGAAAGATTTGATGGATATGGGCCAAACACAGGCAGGTGGGACTAGTACAGGTGGGGCACCTTGATCCGAATAGGCAAGTTGGGCCAAAGGGTCTGTTTCGGTGCTATATGACTCTATTCCAATATTGTTTCATTTGCTGCTGAAATCTCATCTCAAGGCTTTTTAATGTAAACAATGCTTTGGGGAAAAAATCTTTAATGGTCTCATATGCTGGGAATGACTTCAGTGCTTCCTGACGTCAGATTATGAACTCAAAGCATTTTGTATAATTACATTAAAATGTTAGATTGGCACCCACCTCTCCATATCTTAAGTTTGTTGTATTCGTAAATTGTTTTCTGCTGTTCCATTCGTTTTTCTGTGTGCTGTTACGGTTTGAAAAAACTATGTTTAGCTGATAGTTAACTTAGTTTGCATAATTGTACAGAATAATATGGATAGAATTACTTTTAAATTGCCTGGATTAAAGATAGAACTTGGTTTGCAGTAGCAAATTATGTCTAGAATTGTGCAGTGTACAGAGGTGTACATGAAAATTAAAGTGCAATTTACATAGAGACATGAGTAAATATTGAACATCCTTGATTTCACCCCTTTCACATAAATTCAAAGTCACAGAAGTTTTCTATTTATTAAAAAAAGTACACACATAGTGGGATTTGGCGAGAACAGCAAAAAGACTAAAGAATAGATGTTTCTCAAAACTCATCACTCAATTTTGCGTTCATACATCTCTTGGATATTATTTGTGAAGAGTTCTCATGGGCATGAGCTACGATTAGGCTCAGGAGAAAATTATGTAATATCTTGCGCAGTGTTAAATGTTTGAAGAACATCTAAATTTGATTCAGTGATATTGTTTTTCAGTCACCAACATTGTTTTGAAGTAACACCAAAATAACGGCAGCATAATACCAAAGACTCCAAGGTCTATTAAAAGGGAAACAAGACTTGCACTTCAATAACTCCTTTAATATTCAGTATTCAGGATGTCCCCAAGTGCAATACAACAATAAATCATAAACCATAGATGCTGCTGCACCCGCTGAGTTCCTCCAGCAATTTTGTGTACCTTTGATATTCCAGCATCTGCAGTTCCCTTTTGAACAATAAATCATTTTCATTAGGTCATGTGGGCAACTTCCCCCTTTCAATAATTTGTTTTTGTGTTAACTCATTTCATTGATTCCTCTTAATTGTTGGCCATCAGCAAAGTCGATCTGTAAATGGTGGTGCCTTGGTGAATATAACAAAAGGTGGGTGGTAAGTTATCTTAAAATATTTATTCTCCTGGGAAGATGTTTGAGGAAAAAATGACCAGTGATCATTAGTAATTTACAAAATATCTGTTAAATTATGAAAAAGATGACTAAACAGCTAGTGATCAATTAGCTATGTAGATGTACCTCATTGTTCACACCAACTATCAATTATACCCATTGTTTCATGAAGTCATATAGCGTGGAGCAGGGTTCATGGCCCATTAAGTCCTCGCTGATCGGTAAGTACAGTAACTATTTACATTAATCACAATGTATTCTCCCTACATTTCCATCAAATCCCCAGATTCTATCACTCACCTACACTTCAGAAGCAATTTACAGCAGCAACCAACTAAACCTGCACATTTTTGGATGTGGGAGAAAACCAGAGCACCTATTGGATACCCATAGGAAGAATGTGCAATCTCCATACCAGAGGTCATATTGAACTCTGAAGCTATGTTGCAGCAACTTTATGTGCACTATACTTCAACATGCTATTACTCCACTGGAGAGAGACAATAATTTGCAGGCAACTGGATGGAGACGACTGCTGCAACAGGCCTTTATGGCCGGCTTCAGTTGGGACTGTGAAATGGAGCCAAAACCTGGCAGCTCTTGCATATAGACACAATGGTTTGTTTCTATGCATTATGTACATAACGGGGGATTGTACCTATGTATGGCAATGTTCTTACCGATCTGTATGCAAAAAAAGAAACTCTCTGTACCTTGGTGCACGTGATAAAGGAACCAGTGCACCACTGAATTTTCATTCCCCTTCCTTGACTTCAATGGTTACATTTATGGCACTTCTAATTCCCTCCATAACTTAAGTTTCCAGCCTCTTGATCCCAATGAGCTTATCTTTACCATGAATACCCCTGCACCACCATTCCACACCATGATGTCTGTGAGTACCTTGCTTCTTTCTTAAACAGATGCCCAACCAGTTCCCCTTCACGAAAACACCGATGCAGCTGGTTCATTGTCATATTAAACAATTTCTCCTTCAAATCCAGCAATTTCTTTGGTCTCATTACGTTAGCAGTTAGATTAGCCACAAATATCTATATCCACATAAAACTGCCATGTGCTTTAGCAGAATGCCTTTGACACATAAGACTGTTAAAAGTATATTGGTTGCAACAACTGAACAAAGGTGTAAAAGGTGAAATTCAAGGATAGTACGTATCATCTGCTACTGGATTGGGTGCATAACTTTTATCGTACTTTTTAAACATTTAATCAAAACCACAAGCATCACATTGCAAGCCCTCACATTCAACATTTCTTTGGAAAATTACCTGCATTGACTTTCTTCCAGGAATATTTGAGAGGGAATAGAGCAAGGAGACATTGGCAGCTCAATGTTATGTCGTCTAATTGGTACTTTTCTATCATTCATCATATTTACTTGAATGACTTTGTTTGATGCATCTTTGAAAAAAGCAAGATATACACTGTCATTTCACCATTGTAAGACGCCAAACTGGGAGTTGCTGAAATAAGGTTTTACAAAATTATTCCAGTGCCATAGTCAGTCAGAATTCATGGAATAGATACAAATCTTCTAGATATAAAGGGTCATTGACTCTCTGTTTCTCTACAGATGCTGCCTGAGCTGACGTTTCCAGCATTCTCTGTTTTAATTTAAAACTCATACCAAAACTCTTATTTTTTTAATTTAGATTATGTATAGGTACTGTTTGGGCTAGGTAGACACAAGATGCTGGAATCACTCAGCAGGACAGGCAGCATCTCTGGTGCGAAGGAATTGGTGACGTTTCGGGTCGAGACCCTTCTACAGGCTAATGTCAGGGAAGTTAGATGTGGCCCTTGTGGCTAAGGGGATCAGAGGGTATGGAGAGAAGGCAGGTACGGGATACTGAGTTGGATGATCAGCCATGATCATATTGAATGGCGGTGCAGGCTCGAAGGGCCGAATGGCCTACTCCTGCACCTAATTTCTATGTTTCTATGTTTCTAAGTGGGCGGTACAAAGATAACATGTAGTTGGAGACAGTAAGACTGGTGAAAGAACTGGGAAGGGGGAGAGGATGGAGAGAGAGGGAAAGGAAGGGCTACTTGAAGTTGGAGAAGTTAATGTTCATATCGCTGGGGTGTATGCTACCCAAGCAAAATATGAGGTGCTGTTCCTCCAATTTGCGCTGGGCCTCACTGACAATGGAGGAGGCCCAGGACAGAAAGGTCAGATTGGGAATGGGAGGGGGAGTTAAAGTGCTGAGCAACCGGGAGATCAGGTGGATTTAGGCGGACTGAGCAGAGGTGTTCAGCGAAACGATCGCCGAGTCTGCGCTAGGTAATGCCGATATACAGGAGTTGACACCTTGATCAGCAGATACTGTAGATGAGGTTGGAGGAGGTGTAAGTGAACCTCTGCCTCACCCGAAAAGACTGTAGGGGTCCTTGGACGTAGTCGAGGGGGAAGGTAAAGGGACAGGTTCCATATCCTGCTGTTACAGGGGAAAGTACATTGGGAGGGAGTGGTTTGGGTGGGAAGGGACGAGTTGACCAGGGAGTTGCAGAGGGAACGATCTCTGCGGAAAGCAGAAAGGGGTGGTGATGGGAAGATGTGGCCAGTAGCAGGATCCCATTGGATGTGGTGAAAATGTCGGAGGCTTATATGCTGTATGCGACAGCTAATGGGGTAGAAGGTGAGGACAAGGGGAACTCTGTCATTGTTACGAATGGGGGGAGGGGCAGCAAGAGCAGAGCTGAGGGATATCGAGGAGACCCTGGTGAGAGCCTCATCTATAATGAAAGAGGGGAACACCCCCATTCCCAAAAGAATGAGGACATCTCAGATGACCTGGTATGGAAAACCTCATCCTGGGCACAGATGAGGCGTAGGCAGAGGAATTGGTAGGGGCTAGAGTCTTTACAGGAATCAGGGTGTAAGAAGTGTAGTCTAGATAGCTATGGGAGTTAGTGGGTTTGGATTAGATGTCAGTCGATAGTCTGTCTCCTGTGATGGAGACGGTGAGATCTAGAAACGGTAGGGAGATGTCGGAGATGGTCCAAGTGAATTTGACTGAAGGATGGAAATTAGTCGTGAAGTTGATGAAGTCAGTGAGTTCTGCATGGGTGCAGGAGGTAGCAGTGATGCAGTCGTCAATGTAGCAGAGGTATTCAGGGATAGGGCCAGGGTACACCTGGAACAGTGATTGTTCGACATACCCTATGAAGAGGCAGGCATAGCTGGGGCCCATGCGAGTGCCCATAGCTACACCTTGGATTTGGAGGAAGTGGGAGGAGTTAAAGGTGAAGTTGTTGAGGGTAAGAACCAGCTCTGCTAGGCGGAAGAGAGTGTTAGTAGATGGAAATTGGCTGGCTCCGCGGTCGAGGAAGAAACTGAGGGTTTTAAGACCTTCCTGGTGGGGGATGGAGGTGTAGAGTGACTGGACATCCATAGTAAAGATGAGGAAGTGGGGGCCTGGTAATCGGAAGTCATTGAAGAGACTAAGACTGTGTGAGGTGTCTTGGACATAGGTAGGGAGGGATTTGACCAGGGGTAATAGGATGGAGTCGACGCATGTAGAAATTTACTACAATGGGACATAAACAAGCAGAAACAATGGCTCTGCCAGGGCAGTTCTGTTTGTGAATTTTAGGGAGAAGATAAAATTGGGCTGTGCAGGGCTGGGGAACGATAAGATTGGAAGCTTTGGAGGGAAGAGCCAGAAGTAATGAAATCATAAATGGTGTGTGATATTTAGACCTGGTGCTCATCTGTGGGATCATGGTCCAAGGATAAGTAGGAGATGTCTGAGGGTTGTCGCATCGCCTCAGCCCGATAGAGGTCAGCGTGCCACTACCACAGCACCTCCCTTGTCGGTGGGTTTGATTATCAAGTCAGGGTTGCTGCAGAGTGAGCGGAGGGCTATATGTTCAGGGGGGAGAGGAGGGGGTCCAATGGAGATGGGAGAAGGGGTCATCACTGGGTGGTGAGGATTCCTTCCCATAAAAAAAGGCACAGAGGTGGAGGCAATGGAAGAAGACCTCTATGTCGTGGCGGACCCTGGAAATCGTTGAGGTGGGGGCAGAGGGGAACAAAGGTGAGGCCTCTGCTGAGGACATACTGTTCCGTATCAGAAAGGAGGAAATCAAGGTGGATGGTGAAGAAATGGCAAGGGTGAGGGTTGGGGTTGGAGGAAGGCAGGTGAGTGGATGGAGGTTGAGGCTGGTGAGGGGGGGGGGGGGGTGGTGGGTGTTTATAGAAGAAGGGAACATGAGGACTATTGTATGGATGGGGAGTAGCTTGGGACACCAGGTGAAAAGTGGAAGGGGATGACCCAGTGGAATAACCACTGCCGTTCCCTGCAGGAGGGAGGAGCAGTAGGACCCAGCAGAGTCAGAGTGGTGTGGGAGACTGCATTGTGGAGACTGTGCTACTTGTCCCCTGACTTTTCAGCAGAACTTTAATTTGCCCTTGCATGGTTATTTTAATATAAAGCACGATCAAATGACGTCAAAAGTAGTACGACATGAAAATTCAAATGCAATGAGATTTTTAACTTCAATGAACTGAAATATGGCTATTCTTTTCAGAGAAATCAGGATTTTACTGCTCATCTATTAGCAATGTTACAAAATTTTGAGATTTAAAAAATCAAGTCTGCAATTTATCCCATCAGATAAAGCATAAAAAGAAGTTTAATTTGACACCTAATTTACTTTCATATCTTCAGTATTAAAAAGGTTATGGCCATTTTCATACTCGGAAATTAGCATCTTGTTCCCTATTGCTTTTCCATTGACTTAACTCAAAAGCTGTGATCGAGGACAGTCAAAAGCCCATAACTTTATTAAAAATTAAGAGAACTGAATTAAATTTTCAGTTATTATAGATTGAAGCATTCTGAAACAAATGAAACAATCTTACTTGGATGACCTGAAATTAAAGCATAGTTAGTTACCTAATTGTAGCTAATTACAAAATTCAATTACTAGATCTAAACATCTATCCATTTCTTAAGAAAAGATGAACATTTTCAAATAGCCTAGATGTCCAAATAACATTCACACAACAATTCACAATATAACATGTTTTTTAAATCTCATTGTCATGAATTTATAGGCCAAATGGAAGGAATTTAGTGTTTAATTCCCATAAATTAATGGCCATTTAAATCATCTTGCGAGTGGGTTTTTCTGGAACGCGATCATTTGGAACGTTGCGGTTTGCGGTGAATTTATACCGCATATCGGCAGGAAAAATACTGCCGGTTCGTATGGGGAAAAAATCATCGTTTCGCAACTTAAAATGTGAATTAAAGGCATCTTAAGGAGCACTTTTATACATAAAATAAACGGCTTTCTTTTACCTGTCCCGTACCTGAAATCCGTCCCCATTGTCGGCGTTGACGGCTTTAGAAGCTGATTTAAAAATTACTCCAGCGCTGAATTTGTCGGGCGATTAAAAAAAAAATACACTGAACGCCCGTTGGAACGATTCTTCAGCAAAAGCTTGCACTCCAACCAAATATATTCCAGGACAAGGTAGGAAAAAAACGCGTTTTAACCCCGCCCCCCCCCTTCAAAGGCGCCAAAATCGCGCACACGGCCAGTGGCAGAATTGCAGCGCCGCTGAAGGTAAGTATTGTAACATACCTACACTATCATATCTGCATCCACCACCTCCTCTAGCAGCATGTTCCAGGCACTCACCACCCTCTGTGTGAAAAAACTTACCCTCTCATCTGCTTTAAACTATCTCACCTTAAAGCTATGCGCTCAAGTATATCCATCCTGGGAAAAAGGTTCTGACTGTCTGCCCTGTCTTTGCCTCATAATTTTTTCTACTTCTATCACTTCTCCCCTCAACCTCTTTCATTCCGGAGAAACAATGCAAGTAGTCCAACCTCTCCTTGTAGCTAGTGCTCTCTAATCCAGACATAATTCTCGGAACCCTCGTCCACACTCTTTCCAATGGCGCCACATCATTTTTTGTATTGGAACAACCACAACTGCACACAATATTCCAAATGTTGCCTAACCAAAGTCCTGCATCATGACTTCCTGACTCTGAGACATTGCTTCAATTGAAGAAGGCAAGCATACCTACCTTTGTTACCACTCTATCTACTTAGGTTGCCACTTTCAGGGAATTATGGACTTAGACCCCAAGATCCACTGCACATCATTGCTGTTAAGGGTATTGCCATATATTTTCCTTTCACATTCAATCTCCCAAAGTGCAAAACTTCAAAGTGCAAAAGTGCTCGGGTTAAACTCTATTTGCCATTTTTCAATCCATTTCTGTCCCTGATCGATATCCCACTGTATATTTTAACAGCCTTCTTCAGTCTGTGACCCCAGCTATCTTGGTATCCTCTGCAAACTTAGGTTTACATTCAAGTAACTTACAAGGGGAACACAAAATCCACACAGACAGCACTTGTAGCTAGGATTGAACTCGGGTCTCTGTTGCCTTAAGGCTGCAGCCCAATGCTGCGCCGCTGTGCTGCCCTAATATTATATGATAGGCTAAGAAAACATTTTATTGAAAAATCTGCATAAAATTGACTTTTTGTAACACAAGCCAGACCCAGAAAGCTCTTATGCTTTGAAAATACATATTTTATTGTTTTGAGTGCTTTAGTATTTAGGTTTTCAATCTAATCAAGTTTTCTGTGAATCATTTGATTGTATTGTTAAATAAAGGCTTACAGATAGAAGACAGAGGGTTGTGGTGGAAGAACAATATTTAACAATACAAGGCTCGAGATCTGTATCTGGAGTTCTGCAGGAATCTATGTTGTTACATGTAAATTACTTGAATGTAAACGTAAGTTTGCAGAGGATACCAAGATAGCTGGGGTCACAGACTGAGGATGGCTGTTAAAATATACAGTAGGATATCCCCATGGTTTTATTTCCGAGTGCTCCGGGTTTCCTCCCACATCCCGAAGACGTGCAGGTTCGTAGGTTAATTGGCTTCTGTAAATTGCCCCTAGCGTGTAGGATGCAAAAGTGACGGAACTATTGTACAGGTGACCAATGATCTCGATGGACTCAATGGGTCAAAGGACCTGTTTCCATGCCATATCTCTAAACTAAACTAATTAACATGTTTTGAAGTATTCATTAACATCTGATACAGTATATGTTCTCGTTTACTAAGTCATCATCAGTTTTGCGTGTTGACGAATGCATTCCGACAAAGGCAACTAGAGTCAATCCTAACCAGAATCCTTAGATGAACAGGGAGATGCTTGCCTTTACCTAATTTTTAAAGATCTGCTCCAAAATATAAAGACACAGCAACAAAACTGATCTCATTAATGCATGAGGGTCAGTGCTATTCTTACCAACAGATTCCTTCTTTGCAGCTATACGGTTAACGATATGTAGAGTAAGGAGGTCCCAGCTAACGGAAGAGTTTTGTTGAGGTGATACCGGTGGCTCTAATAGTTTACATTTTGATTTAAGTTTCCTCTTCTCAAAAAATTCCTTGAAAATATAAATCATACTAAATACAATATGTAGAGATCTTTTGATTGAACACATTAAGCAGTATTCTAAACAGTTATCTGATGAAATTACACATTATCTGAGTCATCATGAACAGTAGAAGTAGTAAGTGGCTTGGCTGTCGACATGGCAAATTATGATGTGCTTGGATTTTGAATCAAAGTGGTACCTCTCTGTAAATGTAGTTATCATGTTCTCTGAGTGGAGTTGCATGACTATTAAAGTATTGTTATGTTTAATTGTCATATCTACCAAAAGCAGAACAATGAGATTCTTACTTGCAGTAGCATAGCACTTCTGCAAATACAGTACTCATAGAAAACACAATAACCCAGAGATTACTACCCTTAAGCGGCCTTTTCACGGGGCGACTTGACGCAAGAGTTAACCAGAGTTTAACATCGTGGGAACCTCGTGCGATAACAGTACGGCATTCGTGGACCACTGTGGACCACCGTAGCGCTAACGGCAGGTAATCGTGTATCTTGGTCACTCGGGAGAAAATTCAAGAAAGTTTGAATTTCTCCAAGAGTGACTTGTACACTTGTGGTTGAGCATTGCAACATTATATGGACGTAGTGGCCAGTGCGATATCCGTAATAACTCTTGCGGGTACCGTGGGAACTCCTGCAAACGGTGAACCCGGAAGCTGGACAGAGGGGACAGAAGGTGAGTAAAAATTGTATTCTGTGGGATTGAATTTAAAAAATAAATAAAAATAAAGATTTGCATCCGCATATGGACATCAACTTATTCATGAGTTATGTTAATGAGATTCAAGAAAATAACTATAATCTTTAAAAGGGACTTTAAAAGGGACTTTACTGAAAGGTTACGCATTTTTATGGTCTGTGAGAAATTTTTTACATGTACTTCTTTGAGAGATACAGGTCGGAGTCCTCGCCGACTAGCGATCGATGCCTTTCCGAAGCAGGGTCCGGAACGCTACCAATCAATGTTGTACAGAGACCCGTGTAAGGAGTGAACTGCACATGCTGGTTTAAACCGAAGACAGACACAAAAAGCTGGAGTAACTCAGCGAGGCAAGCAGCATCTCTGGAGAAAAATAGCTGATGTTTCGGGACGAGACACATCTTCAGACTCAATTCCGATTAGGCTGTCTGAAGAAAAGTTCCGATTCGAATCGCCACCTATTCTTTTTCTCCAGAGATGCTGCCTGACCCGCTGACTTACTCCAGCTTTTTATGTTTTTCTTCCCAGATCTGACTTACCTGCTGAGTTACACCAACATTTTGTGTCCTTCTGTGCGTATTAACCAGCATTAACCAGCGTCTGCAGTTCCTTTAGACATTACCTAACTTCAGATTTTAGAGATATAGCGCGTGGGAACTCCTGCGAACGGTAAACCCGGAAGCTGGACAGAGGGGACAGAAGGTGAGTAAAAAAGGTGGTCTCAATATCGACAAGGGAACATGTGTCCTTCGAGGACGTCCCACCTAATTGTCATTGTTGGATAATCTTTTTAACAGGAACACTTGCAGAGATGGCTCCCAGAAAATCTCAAAGAAAGGGGGTAAAGCGTGTCAGAGATGTTTTTGCCATGTTGCTCTATTCAGTTTCCATATTGTTTCATAGAATAGAATAGAATAGAATAGAATAGCCTTTTATTGTCATCCAGACCGAAGTCTGAACGAAATTTATGCAGTCATACATATAATACAATACAATAAAAAACAACAATAAACACATATTAACATCCACCACAGTGAGTCCACCCAACATCTCCTCACTGTGATGGAGGCAAAAGTCTTAGGGCTGCAGTCTCTTCCCTCCTCTTCTCCTTCTGCGCTGAGGCGATACCCCCCGGGCGATGTTAAAACCTGTCCTCGCGGCTCAAACACCGCGGCCCGGGGTAGTCGAAGCTGCCGCTCACCAGACCTGCTGACGCAGCCGCTGGCCCGCGGCCGAACCCCCGGTCTCAGGCCACCGCCACCAGAACTGCCGTCCCAGCCCCCGGAGCATCGTTCCAGCCCCGAGCCGGATCGCCCTCACGTGAGTACTGCCACCGTCTCAGCCTCGCGCCAGGCCGCCGCTCCTCCCTCGGGCCAGGCCGCCCCGACCGGGCGCCGCTCCTCCCTCGCGCCAGGCCGCCCCGACTGGGCACCGCTCCTCCCTCAGGCTGGGCCGCCCCGACTGGGCGCCGCTCCTCCCTCAGGCTGGGCCGCCCCGACCGGGCGCCGCTCCTCCCTCGCGCCAGGCCGCCCCGACCGGGCACCGCTCCTCCCTCAGGCTGGGCCGCCCCGACTGGGCGCCGCTTCTCCCTTGGGCTGGGAACGCCGTACCTCCCCGAGCTCGGCTACTCCGACGGGAGCACCGTTCCTTCCTCGGGCCGGCCGTCACAGCCCCTCACGAAAGCCCTGTTCCAGCCCCGAGCCGGGCCGTCCTCACGGGAGCGAGCTCAGTGCGAGTCCAGGCGGGCTCTGCCTCCTGAGCCTCGAGGTCGCCAGCTCCGCCATTAGGCCTCAGCGCAGACGGAGGCAGAGAAGGGGAATACGACAAAAAAGTCGCATTCCCCCGCAGGGAGAGACAGCAAGCCCCGTTTCAACCCCCCCCCCCCCAAAACACAAACTAAAAACCAAAACTAGACTAACCAAAACGAAAATAAACAACCCAAAAAACACAAAACAAACAGGACTGCCGGTGAGCCGCTGCAGCCAGAGCCGCGTCGCCACAGTTTCTATATCTATATTGTTGCTCTATTCAGTTTCCCAGGGGGTCGGGACGGGACTGGAGTTGGGAGGGAAAGGTGGGGGAGTCGAGGGAGAGGAGGGGGAGACAGATGGGGGTGTCTTCATTTACTGGCGGCGGGTGTCTGTCACTGAAACAGGCAGGTGAGATTTCACATCCACCTTGTGTGTGCCTCTCTCTCTCTCTCCCTCCCTCTTACACAGGCTGAGAGACTCTGCCTCTGTGAGTGTATGTCTCTTTCTCCCCCTCTCGCACACACAGTAAGACCGAGGTACTGTGCTCAGTCCATCTGTGTCTCCCACATACCCAGTAAAACATGTCTCCAAATGAGCCAATTCAACCAAGGGAGGATATTTATAGTGTGTGAAAAATAAAGTTACATCATTTGTGTCACGTGTAGTTCACGATGTTCATTCAAGATTTAACGGGAAAGCTCGGGAGACGGACAAGTCACTCGCACAAATAACAGAAATGCCGAGTACCGTGGGAACTCTTTATCTACCCCCCCGTTATATCGTGCGAGACTCGTGCTGGACCACGACCACTTCACTCTGGTGACATCTTGCGTCAACTCGCCCCATGAAAAAGCCCCATTAGAGTGCTGCTTTTTAATCTATCAGGTCTCCTCTCAACTTCTGACATTCCAGAGAAAACAATTCAAGCTTTCCAACGTCTACTCGTACCTAATGCCTTTTCATTCTGTAGACCAGAACTGCATGCAAAACTCCAAAAGATGAGAAGGTACAAGGCAGGATTAGAATCTGATGATTACAATAAATTAGGTGGTATTATAGATAGCAAAGATGGTTATCACAGGTTACGGCAGGATCTTGATCAGTTGGGCAAGTGGGCAAATGGAGTTTAATGCAGACAAATGTGAGGTGTTACATATTGGGAAGTCTAACCAATGCAGGACTATAACAGTAAATGGTAGGGCTCTGGGGAGTGTTGTAGAGCAGATGAATCTTGGAGTCCAGGTACATAGTTCCTTGAAAGGTGTCATAGGTAGAAAAGGTGATCAAGAATGCTTTCAGCACACATTGGCCTTCATGAGTCAGGGTATTGATTATAGAAGTTTGGATGATATGGTACAGCCATACAAGGCCGCAGTTAGGAGTATTGTGTTCAGTCCTGGTCACCCTGCTCTTGGAAAGATATTGTTTATCTGGAATGAGTGCAGAAAAGATTACAAGAATGGTGGCAGAACTTGAGGATCTGAGCTACATGCAGAGGTAGGTCAGATTAGGACTGTATTCCATGGAGCATAGAGAGGTGATCTTATGGAGGTGTATAAGATCATGAGGGGCATAGATAGCTAGAGTCTTTTAACCAGAGAAGTGGAACCAAGAACCAGAGGTTATTGGTTTAAGGTGAGTGAGGAAAGTTGCAATAGGGATCTGAGGGGCAACTTTTGTCACACAGAGGATGGTAGGTATATGGAATGAGCTGCCAGAGGAGTTAGTTGAGGCAGAAAGTATCGCAACATTTAAAAGACATTTGGGCTAGTACATGAATAGGAAATGAAAGCCGAAAGGCCTGTTAAGGTGGTGTACAAATCTAAATGGCAAGCAGTTTGTCAATTACAGCACTGGCTTGTGTTGTTTCTTTTATCCAAAGAAGCTCAAGATTGTTATATAGATCCTCTCCTGTTGTGCTGCTTGCAATATGTCGCCACAGTATCGTAGTTCTGCAAAAATGCATGTTTCCATCAGGTTTCCATCCACCATATGTGACAAATCATCCTCTACAATAATCCTCAACATTGGTGCCCAGCAAGGACTTGTCATAAGTGTTTAAGTCTCCTTAAACACTTATGACTGTACAGCCAAATACCAATTCACAAGTTCGCAGACGACACCAACTCTGCAGGCCTCATATCGAATAATAATGAGACGGATTATAGTAAGGAGATTGAGAACCTCGTAATCTGGTGCAAAGCCAACAACCTATCCCTCAAAGGTAGAAACAAAATGCTGGAGTAACTCAGCGGGTGAGGCAGCATTTTCAGTCTGAAGAATGGTCTCGACCCGAAATGGTGCCCATTCCTTCTCTCCGGAGATGCTGCCTCACCCGCTGTCACTCCAGCATTTGTGTCTACCTTTGATTAAAACCAGCATCTGCAGTTCTTTCTTACACAACCTATCCTTTAATATCAGCAAGACAAAGGAGATTGTAATCGCCTTCAGCAAGTGAAGCAGTACACATAGCAAGTGAAGCAGTACACACAGTACACATACATTGATGGTGCCAAAGTAGAGATGGTCGAAAGCTTAAGTTTTTAGGAGTAAATATCACAGGCAATTTGTCCTGGATCAGCCACATCGAAGCAATGGCCAAGAAAGCACACCAATGCCTCTACTTTCTTCGAAGGTTTAGGAAGTTCGGCATGTCCCCAACTGCCCTCACCAACTTCTACAGATGCGGTAGAAAGTATTTTATCGGATGCATCACAGCATGGTTTGGGAACAACTCTATCCAAGACGGCAAGAAATTACATAGTTCTGGAAGTAGCCCAAACCATGACGCAAACCAACCTCCCTTCCATGGACTCCATCTGCACCTCATACTGCCTTGGAAAGGCCACCCACATAATCAAGGACCTGTCTCACTCAGGTCACTCCCTCTTCTCACCCCTCTCATCAGGCAAGAAGTAAAGAAGTTTGAAAATGAAAACCTCCAGATTTCTTTCCTGCTATTATCAGGCAACTGAACCGTCCTCTCACCGTTAGTGACGTCCCATCTACCTCATTGGAGACCTTTGAACTATCCTGAATGGACTTTATCCTGCACAAAATGTTATACCATTTATCCTACATCTGTACACTGTGGGCGGCTTGATTCAAGGCTGTGCTCCCTGCTGATCACCATCCCTCACACTCACCCCCATCGACGTGTATGCGGCACTGAGCAGGATAAATGCATGAAAGGCGGCTGGCCCTGACGGCATCCCCGGGCGCATCCTCAGGGCCTGTGCTGCACAGCTGTCAGACGTCTGGACTGGCATCTTCAACCTGTCACTTGCCCAAGCAGCTGTCCCCACGTGCCTTAAAACTACCTCCATCGTGCCGGTGCCAAAACACTCCACTGCGGCGAGCCTCCACGACTTCCGCCCAGTTGCACTCACTCCCATCATCACTAAGTGCTTCGAGAGGCTGGTCCTGGCACACCTCAAAGGCTGCCTACCTTCCACACTGGACCCCCATCAGTTCGCCTACCGCAAGAACAGGAGTACGGAGGATACCATCTCCATGGTACTTCACTCCACCCTCTCCCACCTCAACAACAGAGACACCTACATGAGAATGCTGTTCATCGACTTTAGTTCAGCATTTAACACCATTATCCCCTCGAAACTGATCACCAAACTCATCGACTTGGGCATCGACCCCTCCCTCTGCAACTGGATACTGGACTTTCTAACCAACAGACCCCAGTCTGTTAGATTAGACAACTACACCTCTTCAACCCTCACCCTGAACACCGGCGTTCCGCAGGGCGGTGTGCTGAGCCCTGTCCTCTACTCCCTCTTCACCTACGACTGCACACCTGTACATGGTACAAACACCATTATCAAGTATGCAGATGATACAACGGTGATTGGCCTCATCAGCGACTACGATGCGTCGGCCTATAGGGAGGAGGTCCAGCTCCTAGCAGCATGGTGCGCTGACAACAACCTGGCCCTTAACACCAAGAAGACCAAGGAGCTCATTGTGGACTACAGAAGGTCTAGGGTTGGCACGCACACCCCCATCTATATTAATGGGACGGAGGTGGAGCGTGTTTCCAGCTTCAGGTTTCAGGGGGTCAACATCTCTGATGACCTCTCTTGGACCCACAATACCACAACACTGATCAAGAAGGCTCACCAGCGTATTTTCTTCCTGAGGAGACTAAAGAAGGTCCATCTGTCTCCTCAGATTCTGGTGAACTTCTACCGCTGATCCATCGAGAGCATCCTTATTAACTGTATCACAGTATGGTATGGCAACTGCTCTGTCTCTGTCAAAGGAAAGCACTGCAGAGGGTGGTGAAAACTGCCATGCGCATCACCGGTTCCTCACTCCCCTCCATTGAGTCTGTCCAGAGCAAGCGATGTCTGCGAAGGGCGCGTAGCATCGTCAAGGACTGCTCTCACCCCAACCACAGACTGTTTACCCCCCCCCCGAAAATTGCACTACTGCTACTGTATATAAATATATATTTTTTCCTGTTCCATTATTCTGTGTTTGTACTTCTGGGTGAGATGCTAACTGCATTTCATTGTCTCTGTACTTGTACACTGCACAATGACAATAAAGTATGAATCTGAATCTGAATCTGATTGTAATCATGTGTAGCCTTTTTGTTTAATGGATAGTACACAACAAACTCCTTTCACCGTACTTTGGTACATGTGACCATAATAATAACTAACCTAACTATTTCCAAAGGTTACAGGACATGTCCACAAAAATATCAGATTCTCAAAGTCCATCTCTAAGAATACAAATACCAATCTAACATAAAATCTGGTGATTGTGCAATACTAAGGCAGGAGCAAAATTTCTAATTTTCTGAACTGTTCCTGCAGCATCTATATAAAGGGACTGTAGTGTCAAAATGCAGATATCAAAACAAAATCTCCAATTTGGAGGAAACAGGCAATTGGACAAGAAAAAAACAAATTAGGAAACACGGAATCTCTTGTCTTTAATGAGTAATTAATATTATCTGAAAATCATTAAGCTCTGACAAGAAACTCCACATAAAATGTTATTGATTCTTACCTTTTGCTGCCTCTTCTGTTGCTTCAGTTTAATTCGATTCCTATGTTAGAAAAATATAGTGACACCAGTGCACCATAGCTGCAGCATGTAACCTCTACAAAATGTGTTGCAGTTATTCACCTCACATACACACACAGTACCTCTGAAACTCACAACACAAAGACAAGGAAAACAGACACAGGAATATCAAAGTCTGGCTTGGAAACATTAATATCCTTTTACTGTTACTTATTTGAACCCTCCTATCTAACCAAGAAAACACATTAAAATGGCTGCATTAGTTTAAGAATATAGCACAACTGTATATTGAGAGGGACACAAAAAGCTGGAGTAACTCAGCAAGACAGGCAGCATCTCTGGAGAGAAGGAATGGGTGATGTTTTGGATCGAGACCCTTCACAGGCTGGTTAGGGATAAGACAAACGAGAGATATAGATGGTGATGTGGAGCGATAAAGAACAATGAATGAAAGATATGCAAAAAGGTAACGATGATAAATGAAACAGACCATGGTAAGCTGTTTGTAGGGTGAAAATGAGAAGCTAGTGTGACGGGTGGGGAAGGGAGAGAGAGAGAGGGAATGCCAGGGCTACCTGAAGTGAGATAAATCAATATTCATACCACGGGGCTGTAAGCTGCCCAAGCGAAATATGAGATGCTGTTCCTCCAATTTGCATTTAGCCTCACTCTGACAATGGAGGAGACCGAGAACAGAAAGTATATTTGCAGGAATAGGAAGGAGAATTAAGGTGCCCAGAAACCGGGAGATCAGGATGATTGAGAGGGACGTCAGGTTAGGGTTAGGGGGCTTACCTGGATGTGGCCCTCCAGTACTTCCAACATGTGGACTGATATCTGGACATTTTATTTTTCTTTGTAAGCGGCACCAAAATATGACGACTGTGCATTTGCAGGTTGTGCAAAAGAATTTCACTGCGCCGTGCTTACATGACTATAAAAAACCATTGAACCATTCGTGAAGGACAGTCAATGATTACTGAAAACGATGGCAATGGCCACAAATGAATTAAAAGAGCTGCCTTTTTCATTCAGCAATAAAGGAACATTTGTATGATTTAGCAAAAAAAAGTCTATTCCCTACCTCACTGTTTTCTGGCATCCTCTGGACTATGTCAAAAATCTCCATGAAAATTCATATGTCAGCATTGCAAATTATTTCAGATGGAATTACTGTTTCATTTATAACCATCATGATTTTCCCGGATAGGGAGTTCATGACAAAATGTAGATACATTGCACATATTTTACATTCAAATATTTACAAACTGGCTATACAAAAGGAAGTAACTAACAATTTTCAAAATCAAACCATCACAATCCTATTTTCTTCTTCACTATTTAACAGCAGTCAGCAGGCAGAAATAAATTTTCACAGCAGGAATATCGTCCGGAAGCTATCCTCGCTTAAATAGATATTCAGAGGCTATAGGGAATGAAATAGACTTCTCCCGCCTTTAGGTCTAGTAAGTGTTGGTATCTCATTTAACATTCAGCATGCGATCCTGGGATAATGAGCAAAATTGATCGGTTCTAGGACATGGTTATTTCATAATATATTCTCATTGGCTGAATCCAAATGAGAGTGCACTCACATTGCCTAAACAAACATGTACCCAAAAAGGCAAGGATTACTTGTTTTAATTACTACAGGCCTATCACACTGATCTCTGTAGTCATGAAGACACTCGAAAGACTTGTGCTGGCCAAGCTGAAAAATATCACAAACCCTCTGCTGGACCCTCTGCAGTTTGCATATCGGACCAATAGATCTGTGGATGACGCAGTCAACCTGGGCCTGCACTTCATCCTACAGCACCTAGACCGCCAGGGGACCTATGCGAGGATCCTGTTTGTTGATTTTAGCTCTGCATTCAACACCATTGTGCCAGAGCTACTGCACTCCAAACTTTCCGAGTTGACTGTGCCTGAACCCCTCTGTCGGTGGATCACCAGCTTCCTGACAGACAGGAAGCAACATGTGAGGCTGGGAAAGCACATCTCGGCCCGCAAACGCTCAGCATAGGAGCACCGCAAGACTGTGTACTCTGTGCCATCGCAACAACCTGGAGCCCAATGCTCTTAAGACAGTGGAATTGATTGTAGACTTTAGGAGAGCTCCCCCTCCCCTCACCCCACTCACCATCAACAACACCACAGTTACATCTGTGGAGTCTTTTCAGTTCCTGGGAACCATCATCCCCAAGGACCTTAAGTGGGGGGCTACCATCGACTCCACTGTCAAAAAGGCACAACAGAGGATGTACTTCCTGTGGCAGCTGAGGAAGCACAATCTGCCACAGGTAATGCTGGTCCAATTATACACGGCCATCGTAGAGTCTGTCCTCACCTTCTCCATCATGGTCTGGTTTGGCTCAGCCACCAAACACGACACCTGGAGACTGCAGCGAATCGTCCGATCAGCAGAGAAGGTTATTGGCCGCAACCTTCCCTCCATTGAGGAACTGTACACTGCAAGGGCCAGGAAGCGAGCGGGCAAGATCATCTCTGACCCCTCTCACCCTGGCCACAAACTCGTTGAATCACTTCCCTCTGGAAGGCGAACCCGGACTGTCAAAGCTGCCACAGCCAGACATAAAAACAGTTTTTATCCACGAGTAGTTGCTCTACTCACAGCCACAATCTGTAGCCTCCCTTTGATCTGGTATTTTGTTGGTTCACATGCTTGATCAATGGTGTTTTATCATAAATGTTTTATTATTATTAATGTTTAGTGTTTTCCGAGTCATTCGTAACTGTCACTGTATGTCATGTTGTTACTTGTGGGCGGAGCACCAAGGCAAATTCATTGTATGTGAATACTTGGCCAATAAACTAACTTACTTATTTACTTACTTACTTACTTAATAATGCGTCTACTTTAGGCAAGCTGTCTGGATACATTTGACAAGCTGGTAATTTTATTGTCTTTATGCTTTCTAGTATTTTTTATGAAAAATATTTTCCCCTGTGTCAAATATACAATAACAGATCAGCCGAATAGTGTCAAATAGGGTGTATACACTTCTTTTCTGCATGCTGACATATTCAAGCATTACACTATTATGGACATTTTCAATAGAAAATTACGTTATGTTTTCCATGTTTCTGTTGGCAAGCCCCAAGCTAAATCACTGAGTGGACACACGGTGGCAGTATCTCTCTGACATTTTGACATCACTAAATAATTCTCCAGTATCTGTACACCCAGTCAGCAATGGTTAATATTGTTGACTGCACAGGAATGATCTTAAAGCATAGAGAAAATAGGCATGTATGGCTAAAGGCTCAAAATGTCCACCATTTATAACCATGGAGTTTACAAGCCTACTTGTTAGATGCCATTTGATAATTTTTACGACTGTAGATTACTTATGTGCCATTAGTCCTACTATTTGGTCCTACTATTCCATTTAAAGAAAACACGATATGTGTTTCTTGAGATTAAGAATTCAAATGTGAAGCTATCTTAAATTGGATCAGGCCACATTTGCATTTTGTGCATTTCTCGGCCAACTATAAAAATGATTTACATTGATGATACTGGAACTACTGTAAGCAATTGCATCTAACGGGAAAGAAGTAAGAGCTTTGGACATACCAATTTCAAACAAACTTAGATGCCACGAGAAGTCTTTAAAATTATAAATAGTAAGATAAAGTAGGTGTGGAGAGAATGTGATGAAAGATTTGAGAATTAGGGATTACAAATACAAGACAAATACATTTGAAGCCATGATGCAGCTTTATAGGACTTTGGTTATGTGAGAAAAGGGTTAACAGACATAGTTGATTTAGACTAGGGATAGAAATATAACTTAGAAAGAAATAAGGTGTCAGCAGAAGCCAGACTGCTGGTAGAATAGAAAGTAACAATATAAAGAACAGAGAGAAATTCTAGATAATAGCAGCAAGTACAGATGGTGACATTTCAAGGATGAGAGTCAGAAGATAACCACAGTCAGACAAGAACATAACGATAACTGGGGAGGGGCATTCTGTACTGCGCTTGCGTGATAAGATTCTATGAATATGTACTCACACCCACTATGACAAGATGCCTAATTTAAATGCACATGCGATGCATGATAGGGGAGGTGCCTTTGACGTTGGGTGGGCGTTCCACGACGTTCTCGTGGGAATCTGGGCTTTATGTTATGATTGGAAGAAGCTCAATGGGGAGAGATGAGAATGTGATAATAATGAAAAGAAATGTATAAAGATAGAAGACATCCCGATCCTCGGTGTGCCTCTAGGGGACATCGGTGGAGAGGCACCTATTCTGCAGAATATGAAATTAATAAAAACACTTCTTTGTCTGAATTTGTCTCAAGAGCATTTGTGATTATTGAATCTCACAACTTGGGGGCTCGTTTCCGAGATCCAATACTCTAGACAGCTGACGGGAGTAGACGGACGAAGGGAAGGTGCACCCTGCTGAATTCAGCGGTCTCAGACTCCTTGCTTGCCGTCAGCTGTTTGAGCAGTAGTATCCGGACCAAACAGAGACTCGGCAAAGAAGTGAGAGTGATAGGAGATCGCGAAAATCGAGTGATTCTGTGCAGAGACCCCGGTAAGAAACTTTTACTATTAAGTACTTCCTGGGCTATTGAGAATGATGAACACGGTATGATGAACACGGTATTAAGAATATAAGACCTTGTACAGGCAAGGCAGGTATGATGAACACGGTATTAAGAATATAAGACCTTGTACAGGCAAGGCAGGTATGATGAACACGGTATTAAGAATATAAGACCTTGTACAGGCAAGGCAGGTATGATGAACACGGTATTAAGAATATAAGACCTTGTGGTTAACGCCCTGAAAGATTCAGGGGTCTATACGGGCAAGGCAGGGATGATAAACACAGTGTTAAGAAAAAGGGAGGGAAAAGGCTGTGGGCCAAATCCCCGCATTCTGCCCAATTGGGGCAAATGCTGGACCCTGGAGGGCAGGAAATACCCAGGGGTTGGAGAAGCCAACAATGATAAGTTATAGTCAGTTGGGGAAAATGCAGAGCTGCATATGGGCAGATGTCCACGGAAAATGAAGAGCCGGAGGGGGCCAAAATACCCAAGGGAAAGAGAAGACAGGGGCCGGGGTGGACGAAAATCACCCGGCCAACAAGACGGGGAGTCAAAGGGCAGAAGGGGAAGATAAGAAGTTCGGTAGAAATTAAACCCGAGGGAGGTACCTAGGAGAGGACCCTGAGGGGAAGGGAGTTTGCCTCCTTGAAGATTCATTAGGTCTGACGAGAACAGTTAGATCAATTCCTGAGAGACAGGAAAATTCCTGAGACAGGATGATAAGTGAGTTACTCCCGAAAGTAGCAGATAAGAAGACAGCAGAGGCTGCGAAAGGGGGATGTGATAGAAGACGGCAAAGGCCGGGAACAACAGTGCAGGCTGGGAGAAAATATAAATTGAAGTATCTATTTGAAGTAAGAATGAAACAAAGTGATTTGTTTGAAAACCGGTTTGGAACAAATGGTTAAAATGAGCAAGTTGTAAAATTGAACACAGACGCCCCCGTGGCGGAGGTGGGAATTCCCACTGTGTTTGGGCCGTGGGGGATTGCGAACAAGCTGCAAAAATTAACTCTTTGTATCCTGGTAACCTGAAAAAGAGAAGTTGTAAAAATCGTTTCTTGATGTTCTTTTAGATTTCTTGTCAGTAAAGTTAACTGGAAATAAGTTAATTGATGAAACATGACCAGCTTTTATGTTGTTTTATGGTAGACATACAAGTTGAGAAACACAGACAGAGAGAGAGAGAGAGAGAGAGAGAGAGAGACAGACACAGAGACACAGAGAGAGCCAGATACAGAGAGAGAGAGAGAGAGAGACAAACACAGAGACAACCAGACAGAGAGAGAGAGATTTTATTTATTTAGCGAATGCAAAATCCTTTAGCCAAACAGTTGCCTCTTGATCTGCTGTATGAAGGGTGACAAGTCCTCCTTTGAGTCTTTGTTGAAGGCATGCTTCAATGATGTGTTGTAAGGGAGTGCCACAAGCACACCGTGGGGTTGGGCTGCTGCCCCATTTGTGAAGGCTGGCCAAGCAGGGGCCATGTCCAGTCCTGAATCTATTCAGCGTTGAGAGACAGAGACAGAGAGAGAGCGAGAGAGCGAGAGAGCGAGAGAGCGAGAGAGCGAGAGAGCGAGAGAGCGAGAGAGCGAGAGAGCGAGAGAGCGAGAGAGCGAGAGAGAGAGCGAGAGCGAGAGCGAGAGAGAGAGAGAGAGCGAGAGCGAGAGCGAGAGCGAGAGAGAGAGAGAGAGAGAGAGAGAGAGAGAGAGAGAAAGGATGCCTTCTGGAGCTGTCCGCTGGCAACAGAGAGTAGAGACTTATTCGCCTTTGAGTGGGAGAACCTAAAAACCGGGCGAAAGCAACAATTCCGGTGGGCGGTGCTCCCTCAAGGTTTTACAGAATCACCAAATTTATTCGGCCAAATTTTAGAGCAGGTATTGGAGGATTTCCCAGGACACGGGGAAACGCAACTATTACAGTATGTGGATGACCTCCTTTTGTCAGGAGAGAGAGAAGATGAAGTAAGGGACGCCACAATAAGCCTGTTAAACTTCTTGGGAAGGAAGGGGTTAAGAGTGTCCCGTAACAAGCTTCAATTTGTGAAACAAGAGGTAAAATATCTGCAGGCATCTGATAAGTGGAGGAAAGAGACGAATCAACCCTGAAAGGATAGCTGGGATCACGGGAGTACCACTACCAAAGAATAAGAAAGAGATCCGAAAATTCCTGGGATTGATAGGATACTGTCGACTGTGGATAGATGGATCCTCCAGGTGCATAGATGGAAAAAGACATAGTGGGTACGGTATAGTGAACGGGGAAACGATGGAGGAAATTGAAAGCGGCAGGCTGCCTGGTAGTTGGTCAGCTCAATCTTGTGAATTATATGCATTAATGAGAGCTTTAGAATTATTGGAGGGGAAGGAAGGGACATTATATACCGATTCAAAATACGCTTTTGGAGTAGTACACACCTTTGGGAAGATCTGGAAAGAGCAAGGAATGATAACAACTCGAGGTAAAGAATTAGCGCATGAGCAATTGGTAGGTCAGACACTGGAAGCCTTGCAAAAAAACCAGAACGAATAGCCATAGCATATGTGGCAGGGCATCAGAAGGGTAACACCCTGGAGGCCAGAGGAAATAGGGCAGTGGATGGGGTTGCAAAAAGAGCAGCCACAGAACAGATGGTAGAAATGAAGTCACTAATACCTTTAAGGGAACCAGAGGAAAAGATACCTATCTTTAGTGAGAAAGAACAGGAAAACATGAAAGAAATGGGGGCTCAACGTACTTCAAATGGGAAATGGTGGACACCAAATGGAAAGCAGCTATTGAACAAAGAAATAATGAGGGAGTTATTAGGGAGATTACATGGACAAAGCCATTGGGGAACACAAGCCCTCTGTGACACCCTCCTCAGAACCTACGCTTGCTGTGGGATGTTTACCATGGCCAAACAAGTCATAAGGGGCTGTGTAATATGTCAGCGAATTAATAAGAAAATCATGAGAGCAGTCCCAGGAGGAGGACAACCATTAGCAGTTAGGCCCTTCCAAAGAATACAGATAGATTTTACCGAGCTGCCCCGGGTACGAACATGGAAGTACCTGTTAGTGGTAGTGGACCATTTCACCAGATGGGTAGAGGCATTCCCCACGGCAACTGCCACCTCACAGGCGGTAGCCAAGATATTATTAGAACAAATTATACCCAGATATGGGATTGTGGAAACAATAGACTCAGATAGAGGGACCCATTTTGCCTCCAAAACACATGAAATGATATGTGATGCACTGGGAATAGAATGGAAATTGCATACACCATGGCATTCCCAGAGCTCAGGAAAGGTGGAAAGAATGAATGGCACCTTAAAGACCCAAATCACCAAGTTGATAGAGGAAACGGGACTCCCCTGGACTAAGTGCCTCCCGATAGCCCTGTTGAGAATCCGAACAGCACCTCGAAAAGACATAGGGATATCACCATATGAAATGTTATTCGGGCTCCCATACTTAGGGAAGATAGAAGGAGTCCCAACAATACAAGGGAACGATGTGTTCCTAAGGAACTATTTACTGGCAGTGTCCCAATCTCTTGCAGAACTAAAAATTAAAGGATTGCTGGCCCAGAGCCCACCACTGGACTTTCCGATTCACTCAGTCAAGGCTGGAGACTGGGTATTAAAAAAAAAACGTGGAAAGAAGAAAAGCTGCAACCTAAGTGGACTGGACCCTACCTGGTGTTACTAATCACGGAGACAACAGTACGAACAAAAGATAAAGGGTGGACACACGCAAGTCGAGTTAAGGGTCCTGTGGAGGCCCCACCAGACGATATCAGCCCGTGGACTGTGCGCAAAGGAAAAGAACCATTGACTTTAATATTTACCAAGAACCCGCAGGAAAAATGAAGATTTCGTGTTGGTGGGTCGTGTGTTGGGTGGTTACCCAACTTGTAAGTAATGTAACATGCATAAAAATCACAATACCACAGAATAGAAGGTCCACCACCATCCCATTTAATGTATGTAAAGGAAAAATGGTGGTGCGGCTATAGAATGTATGTATGCACCCATCCCTGTTAAGATTGGCACGCGGTGTTTACTTCATCAAAATATGGGTGGCATCGGACCACCTATCAAACTGATAGGTGGAGAGTATATCAAAACCCGAACGAGAAATTGCCAGGACGCGTATATGTGAGCATACAGAGTGTCCAAATACAGGAAAGTGGTAGGTACTGGATATGTGCAGATAAAACAGGGAAAGACGCATGTCTGAAGTTTGAGATAGAAGTAAAGTGAGATGGGAAGATGGTAATATACGAGGATAGGGGAGAGGTGTTCAAGATAGATGACAGTCAGAATAGGGATCCCGGGGCAACACCAGCACCACCAGTAGTCAGCAATGTCACCAGGGAAGATGAGTCTAAGGATCTGAAGATAATGATAGTAGCAGGAGAAACAGGATTAAGGCAGTTATATAAGAAAGGAATACCAACAGGGGGAAAAGGAGCCAACACCTGGCTTGCCTGGATGATGTACACAGCCAGAAGTATACAACGAACCAATTGTTACGCCTGCGCAGGAGCTAGGCCTCAGCTGGTCCTAGTACCATTTCCCCTGAATTGGGATAGAACACCTAGGGCTATGACATGTATACTACAGCTATTCACGAATCCCCTCTTACCAAAGACTGTGATATGCCAGAGTTATCATTACCTATTTCCAGCCAGCAACAACAATACGAAGGGCCGAAGGGAAGACCCTCGACCTCCTCCATTTACCATTCCTTTTGGGGAGGAGGGGTTTAAGTGCTATACAAGAAGTAACCCAGAGGGACAGGACATGGGGGAGGTGCTCAACTGCAATAAGACGTATAATATAACGGCTGAGGAACAGGGGCCACTGTTCAATAGCTCCTGGCTGAACAAGCAGATAGTCAGTAGAGCCGATGTCTGGTGGTGGTGCGGGGAGAATACCCTGTGGCCCCGGTTACCAGGGTCATGGACGGGAACCTGTACCCTCATACAACTGATGATGCCCTTCACCATAGCAGTAGAACATGCTGTAGAACTCGATAAAGGAAGCCGACGACAAAAGAGAAAGGTGAGAGGATCATTCGACACACACATCTATATAGATGCGATAGGGGTGCCAAGAGGGGTACCCGATGAATTTAAAGCCAGAAATCAGATAGCTGCGGGCTTTGAGTCCATGCTCTTCTGGTGGTCCACAATTAATAAAAATGTGGACTGGATCAACTACTTATACTACAATCAACAACGCTTTATAAATTATACTCGAGAAGCAGTTGAAGGATTAGCGGAACAACTGACAGCTACCAGCCAAATGGCCTGGCAAAATCGCATGGCCTTGGACATGCTACTGGCTGAGAAGGGAGGGGTGTGTGTAATGTTTGGCGAACAATGTTGCACATACATCCCAACAACACTGCTCCGGATGGGTCAGTGTCAAGAGCCCTAGCAGGTCTCACCTCTCTGTCTATCGAATTGGCTGAGAACTCTGGAGTAGACACCTCCTGGACCAGGTTTCTAGACTCCTGGTTTGGGAAATGGAAGCACATCTTTACATCAGCCCTAACATCAGTAATAGTCATAGTAGGGTTATTGTGTTTGTTCGGATGTTGTATCATTCCCTGCGCACGGGGATTGGCTCAGCGATTGATAGAAACAGCCCTGACGAAGAACAGTGCTGCCACCATAATGGCCTTCAGAACACAGTATGACCAACGAGAGGAGGATAGGGAGGTGAAGAATCTTCTGCTAGCATTAGAAAAGGAGGAGATAGTGTAAATCAAGGGTGCGTAGCAAAAAGAAAGAGGATGGATTGTGAGAAAAGGGTTAACAGACATAGTTGATTTAGACTAGGGATAGAAATATAACTTAGAAAGAAATAAGGTGTCAGCAGAAGCCAGACTGCTGGTAGAATAGAAAGTAACAATATAAAGAACAGAGAGAAATTCTAGATAATAGCAGCAAGTACAGATGGTGACATTTCAAGGATGAGAGTCAGAAGATAACCACAGTCAGACAAGAACATAACGATAACTGGGGAGGGGCATTCTGTACTGCGCTTGCGTGATAAGATTCTATGAATATGTACTCACACCCACTATGACAAGATGCCTAATTTAAATGCACATGCGATGCATGATAGGGGAGGTGCCTTTGACGTTGGGTGGGCGTTCCACGACGTTCTCGTGGGAATCTGGGCTTTATGTTATGATTGGAAGAAGCTCAATGGGGAGAGATGAGAATGTGATAATAATGAAAAGAAATGTATAAAGATAGAAGACATCCCGATCCTCGGTGTGCCTCTAGGGGACATCGGTGGAGAGGCACCTATTCTGCAGAATATGAAATTAATAAAAACACTTCTTTGTCTGAATTTGTCTCAAGAGCATTTGTGATTATTGAATCTCACAACTAGGCTGTTTTGGAGTATTGGAGTGTTAGCAAGATTTGCAATAGAGAATGAACACTGAAAGCAAACTGGTTGGGCAATTTTGCCTGTAATTGTGCTTATTCTCCACATGGAATTATTTCACCAGACTGCATCATTCACGTATTTTTCACTTGTATCCGTTTTATGCAAACAGATAAGAATTGGTCTTGGCATCATGTTCGGCACAGACATTGTGGGCCAAATGGCCGGTTCTTGTGCTGTACTGTTCTATGTTCCATGTTCTATGTTCTAAAACTGTTCTAAAAAAATCCATTTGGAACTCATTACCAGAGGTGGTTGATGAAACAAATATATGCTTTCAAAACAAATATAAGTGAAAAATATAAAATTATTCTGGAAAACTGAGATGATGCAGACTGATGAAGTAATTCTATGTGGAGCATAAGCACAATTACAGGCAAAATTGCTCAACCAGTTTGTTTTCAGTGTTCCTTCTCTATGTTGAATCTTGTCAATAAAATGCAACAGATCTTCACAATTGTCAGTTTCTGCCTCTGTAAAGGCGAGTTGGGGACTAATCTAGAACTAACAACCAAAAACTAATGTTAGTAGGTCAAGTGGAGGGCGAGTAATTTCAAGGATAGTGACCATTACTCCTGATGTTGTTGTGACAAAAGAAAAAGAGAGACGGGAAATAAGATGATTTCAAGATGCTAACGCAGGACCTTATACTTGTCAGTAAGTTTACACATGAACAGTACAAGTCATTTATAAATGAATAGTAAAAGGTCAGTAAAAATCTGAACATAATATGATCACCAAACTTAAGGAATCCTGGATGCGAAGGACACTGAATTTTGGGTGTGGAAAAAGGTAGGTGAAAATCGGCAAAGGTCTTCAGGAGTAAAGTATGTATAGCAGTGCACAGAAAATAATTAGGAGGGCAAAATAGTGGCACAAAGTTGCTCTCTTGAGGGAAAATTAAGGAATATCCTAAAACATTTTTGGAGTATCTCATAGGCAAGAGGACAACCAGGGAAACCACAAGATCTATTAAGGGCCAAGTTGGTAAAATGTACATGGAGCGAGATGAGGTGGGTGATGTCTTAAATGGAACATTCTCATCTTTATTCACTGTGGAGATGGTTGCTGTTGAACAATTCAGGGAGCAGAGTGGTGGAATTCTACAACAAATTACCATCACACAAGAAGAGAGGAATTAGATATCTTTGCAGGATCCACAAGTACAGGGGGTTAGGGTAGAGATGACCAGGGTTTGGACAGCAACTTTCCTTGGCCACAGAAAATGGGCCAAATAATTACAGGATAGGAAATGTGGTACTTTTATTCAAGTAGGGCAGCAGCAGAAATCAAGTAATTATAGGGGGTGAGTCAGGTTGTATATTTCTGATTAATGTTCCTTACCAACAGGTTTTAGAGCTTAAGCAAAGATTTCCATTTGCTCCTGAGGCCTTGTTAAACATACACAAAACAGCACCGCCCAGGAACGGGCCCTTTGGCCCACAATGTTTGAGCCGAACATGCTGCAAAGTTAAATTGAACTCATCTGCACTTCCATGCGCCTATCTAAAAGCCTCTTAAACTATCAAATCTGTCTCCACCACCAACACCACAATATGCGTTCCAAGCCCCCACTGCTCTCTATGTAAAAAAACATGGCCCGCACATCATTAAACTTTCCTCCTCTCACCTTATAGGTACACTCTCAAGTGTTGGACATTTCCACCCTGGAAAAATTGGTTCTGACGGTCTACCCTATCTATGCTTCTCACAATTTTATATTTTTCGATTAAGTCTCCCCTTAACCTATGCATTCGAGAGAGAACAATCCAACCTCTCCCAGTAGCTGAAACCCACTAATCCAGGCAGCAATCCGATAAAACTTCTGTACCCTCTCCAAAGCCTCCACATCTTTCCTGTAATGAGGTGACCAGAATGCACACAATGATCCAAATGCGGCCTAACCAAAGCCCTACGGTTGTAGAGTCTTAAGGTTGTTTTTATAGTTGGCGTTTGGGCTTTTCACCTTCTTGCATACAAGACTGGAATTAGTTATGGAATAGTCAAGATCATCATGTCAAGAGCATAGTCACAGTTGAGGAGGTCTCAAGAGTTCCTTCCAAATGCCGTTTATTGACTTTCTATCCTTAATAAGTTGTCTGTTTCATTGGGATGGGGTCTTGGGTGTTCAGCAGTGATAGCCTTGACAGTGCCAAAGAATCCATGCCATGTAAAAATCAGTGACTCCCTGTACTTCCAGCACTCCGACTATGCACTAAGTAACTATAGGACATTTTGTTTGTGGAGGAGTTGGAGGTACGAAACAAGCACCATTTGTTTTTGAGGTTATTCAGCTTCTGGATGTCTTTGTCATTGTCGTTAATCATGTCCCAACTCAAGAGGTATTAATTAGGGTGGGCCAGGAAATGTGATCCTTCAATAGGTACAGGGAAATTACACTTCCATTTCAAGAATGCATGAATGTGGTGGAACTCCCTGCTCCAAATCCAAAACCAATTCCTCCAAATTGGAGGAGCAGCACCTCGTGTTTCGCTTGGGTAGTTTACACCCCAGCAGTATTAACATTGACTTCCCCAATTTCAGGCAGTCCTTGCTTTCTCACTCCTTCCCCTCCCCTTCCCAGCTCTCCCACAGCCCACTGTCTCCACCTCTTCCTTTTTTCTTCCCGCCCCCACAACAGTCTGAAGAAGGGTCTCAACCCAAAAAGTTAACTATTCCTTCGTTCCATAGATGCTGCCTCACCCGCTGAGTTTCTCCAACATTTATGTCTACCTCCAAATCCACATCCCATTCCCCCCAATCCACATCCCATCCTCCCACCCAAATACGAATCCCATCTCATCCTCCTCCTCCCCATCCCCAACCCTATCCCATCCTCCTCCCCATCCCATCTCATCCCCCCAATCCCATCTCATCCCATCTCATCCTCCCCTCCATCTCATCCTCCCCTCCATCTCATCCTATCCCTCCCCATCCTATTTCACTATCCACCCCCCCCCCCTCTCCCCCCCCCTCTCTCTCCCCCCCCCTCTCTCTCCCCCCTCTCTCTCTCCCCATGCCATCACATTATCTCCTCCTCCCCCCCATCCCACCTACCTTACCCTATCCCATTTCATACCGCAGCTGCACCCCTCATTCATCACGGCCGCTAATCTGTGCAGTGAGCGGCGGCTCTCCACTACTCACCGGACGCCTCCAACCCAATTCATGGCGCCCGTCACCTCCAGCCGCCCGCCTCGGCGCTCGAGACCAACGAAACTAGAGGAGCTCCTCGAGTATCTTTGCTCGAGACTCCACCAACACGACACGGGCGGGTCTCGCGCTGGGCGGCGAGGCGCGAGAGCCCCATTCAAAGTGTGGACCAACGGTGTGAGGGGTGAGTGCATGCGCCAGTCAATCTGAGACCTCGGCTCCCATTTCTTCAGCATCTTCTCACGGTTCACAATTCACAGGCTATTTTTCAAGCAACACCATCCATTCAAACGTAAGTTAAAAAATTAAATCCCATCCTCTAAACTTGCTGATCTCGGCATTATTTTGTGATGAATCCTGCATTGCATTGGAAAATTTACCACCTTGTCTTTGGTCATCGGAAATGAACAAGTGAATGTATTGCTGACTGGTATTGGGCCTGAATATACCGTCCTGGGCTGGTGATTTCGTTGTGAGCTCCTCTGACAACTGTATCTGTTTCTGCATTAGTCTGAGAAGAGTTTCGGGCCAAGTTCCGCAGATCTGATTTACTCAACCATTGGATCCAGCATGTTATCCTGTAAAGAAGTCTTAATGTCGAAGAGACAGATATGGTGCTGACCTATTCATTTGTTTGAGGTCGTTGATCTTCAGTTGAACCAAAAACAATGCTGGATTTTTTTAATTGTTTTGAAGATGCAGCACGGAAACAGGCCCTTCGCCCACCTTGTTCACCATTCGCAATACTTCTATGTTATCCCACTTTCACATCCACGCCCAAGATATCAGGGGCGATTTACAGCATCTAAATAAAGGGCCTCTTGGGCGTCACGCAGACGGTGCGCGAAGATTTCGTACATCCCAAAATCCTGGGGCGCCGTGCGCGACCGCGCGTCACTGCCTACGTCACCAGGCATCATGCGCGCATAATGCGCACCATGCGCGCATCACGTGCGTCGTGACGGGTAAATTATGTCACGTAAATGACGTACAAATGACGCCCAAGTGGGACAGGCCCTTCTTACAAAACACGCACGTCTTTTGGATGTGGGAAGAAGCCGAAATGCCCAAATGAAACCCGCGCAATCTCTTGGAGAATGTGCGAACACGGCTATTGCGAGGCAGCAGCTCTACCAGTTGCGCCACCTTGTCGCCTGAAATAGGACCTACGAAAAAAAACAGCAGCATCTATAGGCAGAGGAAGAAAAAGAATTACATTATGGAGAGCACTGCAAGTACAGAGGGTTTAAGTAGTTTGCAGTAGTTTAAGCTTTGAAATATATTTATGCTCTGTTGTGTGGTATGACTAAAGCTGTCAGGAATCGCGGCATGGACATTTCAGAATTACAAAATGACGTAAAATTTGCAGAGGTTATCGTTGACACGAAGCTGGGCCTAGATCAAGAACTATCTGGCCCATTCACGTTTGTGCATTTGATTTTATCGCAGCGAAAGCATTTTCCACTTAATTTTTTTAAAGAAAACTTTTAAGTTTTTAATGTACATAACAAAATACAAGGCATTATTAATTTTCATGGTTATGATTATTTGAGCAGCATAAGCGTGATTGACGGACAAAGTGCATACACATGTTTCAGGGCTCTCACTTAACTTTTTTTCCCTGCTGCCAGCCGGGCAACCTCGGCAGCTTTTTAGGTTGGCAAATGACAGTGTAGGTGGTCATTTAAGACGGCTTGCATGACGCGTGCGATAATGTGCTCGGACGAAGTGTGTAGTTACCAGTCGGAATTATGATCAATGATGCATTCACATATTATTTCTGCTTCAAATAAAGTCACAAACTAAACATATTCACCAATCAAGACATGATATATACCACAATGACATGCAGCAAAATTACAATACAGTATCACATCTCTTTTTACACGTTGAAATGAATGCAATTTCTATTATCTCTTTCCACTTCCAAATAAAAATCTGGTTGGATTATTCAGCATATGATCAACCTCGGTGAGACCAAGCGTAGGCTTGGCGATCGCTTCGCACAACACCTCCACTCAGTTCGCAATAACTAACCTGATCTCCCGGTGGCTCAGCACTGCAACTCCCCCTCCCATTCCGAATCCGACCTTTCTGTCCTGGGCCTCCTCCATGGCCAGAGTGAGGCCCACCACAAATTGGAGGATCAGCACCTCATATTTCGCTTGGGCAGTTTACACCCCAGCAGTATGAACATTGACCTCCAATTTCAGGTAGTCCTTGCTTTCTCCTCCACTTCCCAGCTCTCCCTCAGCCCACTGCCTCTGTCTCTTCCTTTCTTCTACCCCCCCCCCCCCCCCCCCCCCCCCCCCCCCCCGCACCCTCACATCAGTCTGAAGAAGGGTCTCGACCCGAAACATCACCTATTTCCTTCACTCCATAGATGCTACCTCACCCGCTGAGTTTCTCTATCATTTTTGTCTACCCATTCACACAAGTTCTGTTAACCAACTTTCCTCACCCACTCCCTACACATTAGGGGCAATTTTACAGAGAATAGTTGACTTGACTCTCTGACTCTTGACTTGCATCGCTAATGTGTGGGATAGAACTAGTGTACGGGTGATCTGTGGTCGGCGTGGACTCAGTGGGCCAAAGGGCCTGTTTCCACGCTGAATCTTTAAATTAAACTAAAAACACCAAAACCAGAGGAAATCTAAAGAAGGGTCTCTACCCGAAACGTCACCCAATTTCTTCTATCCAGATATGCTGGCTGCTCCATGGAGTTCCCCTGCACAATTAAAGCATCTTCACACTACCATAGGCACCCAACCAGACGCAACTAGCTCTTTTTTCCCAATACCCTTTTTTGCTTAAGTCCAAGTCAAGAGAGTTTTATTGTCATGTGTCCCAGATAGGACAATGAAATTCTTGCTTGCTGCAGCACAACAGAATATGTAAACATAATACAGAACAGGAGATAAAAGTTCAGGGTGTCTATATACCATAGAATATATATAAACACAATAAATAAACAGATAAAATGCAATAGGCTGTTATTTTTCAGAGTTTGGAGTTTGGTGGTGGTGGGTCCACTCCCATTTAAATTCCATTTCGAATATTTTTGGAGGACCAGGAAACCAAGAGGACCAGGAAACCAAGAAACAAGAGTTACTCCAGGGAGTTACTCCAGCTCCAGGGAGTGATCCTGCGTTGGTTTTCAGCGGTCGTGGTGAGGCGGCGACTGGACAGCAATGGTGGCCAGATCTCCCACAATGCAAAGGGAGGGAGAAAGTGGCCGATGCCGACCAGTTGCCGTGGCATTTGCACAACCACGGCCGATGATGTGTTGGCGTGGTTGTGCAAATGTAGAGGGGGAGGATGTGCAGGATGTGGCATGTGTTAGGCGGCCAACCGTGCCAGCGGATGAGGAGCGAGCGTAGAGCGGCGACCCGAAACCCGGGATCCGGAACCCGGACACCGGTGGCGGGCTTGGACGGAGAGTGACAGAGAGAGAGATAACGAGGGGGCCCGCTCAGAATTAAACGATAGGTGTCCCGGGCGCTTGCCAAGCTGGGCAAAATGGCATGGCTTTTAGGAAGCCCGGCGGGACTGTAGGTTACTATTGGCACCTGGGCAACCGCTAATTTCAAGCCCAGTATTTAGGTAGCAGGTTTTTGTTTAAAAAAATTAAAGTTTAGTTATAGATTTTTCAGGGACATGAATAAACGCATAGTTTTAATCGTTCAGCAAACCCCAGGAATGTTTTTATGGAGTGGAACTAATGGTTCAGAACCAACAGTAAATACTACCACTACAAAAATATCACTGGGATTAATACCTTTAACTTTTTCTGATTAACATTGGACTCATGAACTGCAGTGTAAAATTATGAATATTCCCCAGGAAGCAAAATAATCTAACTTTTAAGTTTCACACAATACAATTACAAACACATGGTTTATTAGAGATGATTATTCATTCTGACTAAAATGGTTTCAGAAATCAAATAAATCTCCTTGAGACCGTTGGAATTGTAAAAAGCTACTGATGAAATAATAGGTTGAATGAACTGCAGAATTGTAAGTCTTCTCCTTTAATTGTTAGTCTTTGTAATAATTTTGAAATTGTAGCCAAGTTTGGACAAAAAGATGAATAGCTGTAAGCAAACTTGTTCACAGTAGAGAGATTTATGATCTACTAGACCAAGTGCAGACACGTTGGGTCTGTTTCCCCAACGCGCGTTTACGGTGGAAGAGAGGTGAGGAGAGGGGAGAGAGGGGGAAAGGGAGGAGGAGAGAGGGTGG